>NC_133360.1:8690143-8922643 GCF_030506205.2 Paramisgurnus dabryanus | reverse complement strand
TCAAAAAAATTAAAATAAAAGAGAAACAGGCTGATATCTGCCAATACCAGTAGTTTGGTGGTTATATTAACTTGAATTAACTAAATTTGGAAGATTACATTTTCTGATTTGTATCCATTCATATAATGACCATTAATATTAAACATTAAACGGATAGTTCGGCCAAAAATGATATTAAACCCACAATTTACTCATCTCCAAGCTGTCCGAGATGCGTTTTTTTTTTAGTTTTTAGTTATTTTAGAAAATGTTTTAGATCTTTCAGTTGATTAAATGTGAAGTTACAGGGTCCACGTTCTTCAAGTCCAACAAAAATGCATCCATCCTTCACAAAATAAATCCAAACGGCTCCACGATAATAAACAAAGGCCTTCTGAGGGTAATCCGCACGGTGTTGTTGTAGAAATATCCACATTTAAAACTTTATAAACGAAAATAACTAGCTTCCGGTAACGCCGCCATCTTTGTCCACATTCAAGGTAAGAGCGTATGCAGTTTACGGAGGGTTCTGTGCTGGTGCTCTGTGCCCCCACCCTCCGAATTTGTCATACGTCACTAAGAAAAGTGCGTACACTACGCTAATACTCTCTCCTGAATACAGAGGAGTCTAAGATGGCGGCGCTACCGGATGCTAGTTATTTTCGTTTATAAAGTTTTAAATGTGGATATTTCTACAACAACACTGTGGGGATTACCATCAGAAGATTTTGTGAAGGATGGACTTGGACCCCGTAACTTTACATTTGATTAACTGAAAGATCTAAAACATTTTTTTAAATAACTGAAAATGTGTTCGTCTGAAAAACAATGGACATATGCATCTCGGACAGCTTGGGGGTGAGTAAATCATCCATTTAAACTAGTGATGTTTCTTTCATTTTCTATACACAGAGCTCAAATTCATTGCATTTTCCTGTTCTCTTTTAATTAACAGGATTTATCATTTTTAATCTGTGAAAATTAGCTTTTATCCACCAATACCGATTATTGGCCGATATATTTCTAAAACAAATAGTTTTTACTTTTTATACATATATGCATTTGCACTGCTAACATAAATCATGGAACTTCTTTAAAAAAATTGGAAAGAAATATAAAAATCTGTAAAGACAGGCTCATACCCTTTCAACTCGCTGTTTATCTCTCCATTAATGTACCAGACGGATGTGATGCATCAGAATGTGTTTGAACTCATCCATACCGAAGACCAGCAGTCCTTCAGAAGCAACCTGCACTGGGCCCTAAACCCTCCGCCGGCCAACATCCAGACCGATGAGTCCCTGCAAGGTCAGTCAATATGGAAGTTTTTTTCTTCCCATTCTAAATGAGTAAATAAAAATTAAAAGTGAATAATATGTGCCAAATTAAAAAATTAATTAAAAAAATTTAAGGTGATAATGCATTTTTCCTGTTAAATTGCAAAATAAAAAAGCAATTGATGATTTGACATTTCATCTACGATCTCGACTACGATCTCGAGACAAGAGGCAAACTTCGGCAAATACATTTTTAAAAGGCTTTTTATTAATGTCCACGCAATAATAGTGACTAAAATCAAATTAAACTGTGAAGTTCCATTTTAATTTAAGTTCATTTTGACAGGAAAGATGCATTATCACCTTGAAAATAAAAATACAATTATTAAAATAAAATAAGGAAATAATTTCATTACATTTTACATTTTTGGCACATATTTTGTGTGTTTTGATCTATTTTTTCATCTAATTAATTGAACATTTATATAAAAACGTTAATAAGTCAAGAATTATTTATGAAAACTTAATCCAACAAAGAGTCCCTGGAGAGTTTTTTACCATCATCTTTTAGGATTTTTTAGCGCCGTGTAAAAATAAGCATTCTTACGTACGCTACATGGTAGTTTTGTGTGATTGTGTGTTTCTTTTTTGTTTCTTTCAGATGGAAATCCAGCAGTCCCGAGTGTGTCTGTGGTGGCGTGCAGCCCGGACGAGCTTCCACCCGAAAACTCCTCTTTCCTCGAAAGAAGCTTCGTCTGTCGATTCCGTTGCCTCTTAGACAACTCCTCGGGATTCCTGGTAGGTATTAAACATCATCTGAGATGTTTGAAAGCGAGATGAAACAGAATTTGCAATGCATTTAGCATAATGTACATCCAAAAACAGGATGTAATAACCAATAGGTTTGAGTTACGTCAGCCTTGAATCTTCTTGATTGTTACGTCAAAGTCAACTCAAGTCCTTTATTGTCATACAAGTACAATTAAAAACTTCCTTGAATGCTTCAGAATACAATAAGAGATATAACTGTTAATTTTATAATGTTTTTAACTGAAATGTTAGAACCCCGATAACGTGTACGGTCGACAAATGCAACTTCCAGAGGACACGCCCGAAATTCTTGCCAGGATGTGTTCGGGAAAATGGCACGTATGGTCACCCTATAGAAAAGTGAATTTTTTTCCCACCCAAACTCTTACTTGAAGATCAAGTCTATATAAAAAAGTGTAACATACAAACTTTAGGGAATGCCCCTAATCCCTTCAGACAGAGTTAGCATTGAGGTTAGCATGGCTAACAGTGTGTCATACTGTGCTTGCGCTGATCCCAGCGGGATCAAAAAATTTGGTACATTTCTTATAATCCCTCTCAAAGGAGCAGCAGGGTCATGAGGATCAGGTTTAATCTGTCCTCAGAGAAATAGGGCGAGACAGAAAATAACAAGTGAACATGCTTAGTCAGAAGAGCTAGCAAGTTTAAGTTAGCTTGTAATGAAGACAACAACAAAGTCGAGCCTTAGCAAATAGGCATCTATGGAAGTTAAAGTATCGCTTAACAAACTGAGGCTATAACAAAAAATACTTTTGTTTGGCATTTTTACGTCTGGCACCCTATCATCCCAAAAAAATATTTGGATAAAGACGACTCCTTTGTTTGCTAATCTGGGAAGTGGAAAATCCATCACTCCAGGAGATTAAGTCTCTAAGGGTTTGATGTGGAGATTGTCACTTGAACACCTTGAAATGTCCCTTGATGGCCATCTCATGAGAGATATTCAATTATCAATTTACTGGAAGTGCCATTCATGTATGAAAGAAAGGGCTGTCTCAGTGGTATTAGTGGTGTTAGTGTGATTCAGAAATGACAGTATAATGATAATAATGACAGACACGTAGATTAAACGCTCGCTCTCGGATGTAATGTCGCAGAACTCCGCCAATCCGAACAACGTTTGCAAGGTTGATCAAACAATCACAAAACATCAAGCATATTTTATATCTAAATAGCCTTGAACTATATTGTGGACATTGAATCATGATATAGTTTGCCAAGGGCACGTCAACAAATTCACATCTCCAGCTGCGTACGCACAAACAATACATCTATCAGTTGTTTATGTACGTAAATTAAGGCATGCTTTCACATTTTATAGACCTTTTTTCGAAACATTTCATTTTATTTTATGGAAGTCTGATTTTCAACACTTGTTTTTAAAGGCCCTAAACCTCCAAGGACGTCTAAAATTTTTACACGGTCAGAACAGACGCATGGATGATGGAGGACAGATGCCTCCCCAGCTCGCGCTGTTCGCCATAGCGACGCCCCTACAGCCTCCCTCCATTATGGAGATCCGAACCAAGAACATGATCTTCAGAACCAAGCACAAGCTGGACTTCACCCCAATGGCCTGTGATGCAAAGTAATGCCACAAGCTTTTATTCAATCCAGCAACTGCTAAAATATTTAGATTAACTTAGCCTAAAGTAATTGCAAAGAACCATCAATTATGAAATGTTTGGATTCTTATAATGCAGGTTTCTAAATACAATGATACATTATGTACATACTTAGTTTAATGCTGATATAGTGATGTTGGTTCTGACTGTGTTTCAGGGGTAAAATTGTTCTTGGCTACACAGAGGCGGAGCTGAGGGTTCGTGGTACAGGGTACCAATTCATCCATGCGGCTGATATGCTTTACTGTGCTGAGAACCATGTCAGGAGTAAGAATTTCGATTTTCTCTTTTTTGGTAAATTAGATGCAACCTTACTACTAGTAAAATCTGCATTGATCTGATGTTTCGGAAAATGATGTTCGACTTTGTTGTGCTAATGCATGCTGACATTATTGCCAAGGGCTTTGTGTCTAAAATAAACCCTAGTGTCACTAAAATACATTAGCCTGGTTCTCTTAGAAGATTAATTGAAAAAATGACAGTGTCCCCATATTGCGTGTTTCATAAGATGCCAACGTTACATCTGTTGAGATGTTGTTGTATGGACAAGGTGTGGCTGAGTCCTGGTTCAGTAAAAAAGAGAGAGACAGTAGGACTGTTGTTGATTTCAAAATATATCTATGTCAATATTTTTGATCAGTGCACCAAGCAGTACTAGACACCAAGGAAGCTACCGTTCAACCGTACTCCAACCAAGGCTAATTTTACTCTTATTTAGCTCTTGGCTAGTGTTATTTTTGGGCCCTAATGGCAAGTATACCTAAATACTTGGGTTTAAAATATTGAAATTTTGCTATTACAGTGATCAAAACTGGAGAAAGTGGTCTGACTGTGTTCAGACTGCTTACAAAGGACAATCGTTGGAAATGGGTACAAGCTAACGCTAGACTCGTCTATAAGAACGGCAAGCCTGACTACATCATTGCCACTCAGAGGCCTCTTGTGTAAGTACATAAGTTGGTTAGCTTGCTAGACTACATGTCTTCTAACTGTGACATTTTGACAAGTTCGTTGAAACTCTTTACACCACAATTTATTCAGGGAAGAAGAGGGTGGGGAGCACCTGAGGAAACGATCCATGCACCTTCCCTTTACCTTTGCAACCGGAGAGGCTCTGTTGTACCAAATCAGCTACCCCATGCCAGGCATCCCTGACACCGTTCAGGGTAAAGGGAAGAGCGGCAAAACCAAAAAGAGTAAGGGGGACAAAAGTGGGAAGGATAATGTGGACCCCAGCTCTCTGCTTGGAGCCATGATGAGACAAGACGAGTCTGTTTACGTGTGTCAGCCTGCAATGGAGCCCCGAATGTCCTTTCACAGTAGCCTCTTTAGCAGCCAAGGAGAAACTAGCACTTTTTCATCTTCTGCAGGGAATGATAACTGGAATCCGACACAGAATGGTGTAATTGCCTGCTCCAAACAAGACCCAACAAGTTTTGACCCACTACTTGCCATATTAGACTCTTTGTCCCTGGGAAATGAAGAGAGCTGCTCCAACAGCGAGCTATTTAATGCCCTGGAAAACCTCGGACTCAATGCGGAGGATCTTGAATTACTTCTTTTGGATGAGAGGATGATCCAGGTGGACATGGAATCTGATTATATCCCATCTCTGAACGATCTTCTTACCAACAATGAAATCCTTTCTTACATCCACGATTCACTAGAGAACCGTCTTGATGACACTGCAGGTGGTGTTTTATTACCTCCCACTGAAGTAGATACTCCTGAACCATCTAAGCTCTGTCTACCGTCTACTTCTGACTCAGCTGCTGAAGTTACTCCCTCCATGCCTGCAATGTACACACCTTTCTGGCCACCGAAACTTCCAGCACCCATAATTCAGCTCTCACAACAGATGCAACAACATCTCAACGGCCATTGCAAAACCGACAACTGGATCCCTGCACCGATGATGCCTCCTATATCTGAAACTGAGACCCCTGCATCGTTTCTTACCCAGCAAGACACCTTGTTGGTAAATTCGGTACAAGGTGTCAACAATGATCACTGGGCCCCCGAACACACACAAACCAACTTGAACAAGTTGTCTCCACTTGGTGACAAAATAACAGGACAAAATCAGATGCTAGTCCCATTCCAATATAAACAGAAACCTGCTGAGGGTGGACAAGCCTCTACAAACGGGATCTACAGTTACCCCCAATGGCACGGATTCAACTGCACAGACCTTAGCACAAATGGACCTTGTTTTCCTAATGGCCAGACATCACATATACACAATGCAATGGGTAACCATGTCATGTATGATATGTCCGATGGTTCAGGGGTGGAGTTAACACTAAACAATAGTTCAGATGTGGAGCAGTTTCCAGGAGTCATGGCGTCTTCCTCATCCTATCAGCAGGATCATGAGAAACATCAGCAGCCAAAGGTCCCACCCACTTATTACACCACCTGTACCAAACAAAACTCCTCACTAGATCAAATTCTGGATTTAACCCCTTCTCAGACCTTCCCCTCATTGACAAATTATGGCTCTAATCTGACTCACGACACCACTCACAGTAAGGTAAGAATATCCCGTTGATTCCTTTATCATTGTAAAGCATAGGTGTCCAATCCTGGGGGGCGGTGTCTCTGCAAAGTTTTGCTTCAACCCTAATCAAACACACCTGAACCAGCTAATCAAGGTCTTCCTAGGCAGACTAGAAACTTTAAGGAAAGTGTGTTGAGGGAAGTTTCAACTAAACTCTGCAGGATACCAGCTTTCCAGAACCGGGATTGGACACCCCTGTTTTAAAGGAATACCTAAAGTATACCTTTATGGTACCCATATGGTCTTTTTATAGTTGTAAAACAGGTTGTCTAGACTCGATGATATGCCCCACCCAACCCCCTAACATTTTCCTTTCTTTTCCATTGACCTAAATGCTTACACTCATCTAATTGTGCTCTGAATAGGAGACCAAGAGCTAACAGGTCACAGCTAATATACTGAGACTGCATGTACAATGACAGACCCTACTGTCTTTCCAGTCCCCCGAGGCCCTCCGTGGGGCCCAGCACAGGTGGATGTTTGCTTTGCCTGCTGCGTGTCTTTTATTATGGTGACTGTGGTTAAGATTGTAATCTTCCTGTAAGCTTCCAGGTCAAGCCAAGAGCAGCAGGCAGGCTTTTTGGCTATTTTCTATATTCTGACTGTAGGCAATGTAGCATTTGCTCCATTGTTACTTTGATGCCTGAGGATTTGAAAGAGCGAGAGAGGTAGCGAAACCCTCACAAAGGGGCCACTCATGCAGCAGGGAGTAGTTGGAAACCATGGGACCCTGTCTGCACTCATTTATCTAGACGATCTTGCCTTCCCACAAGTAGGGCACCATGCTGGTGTCATTTTTTTGCTTGGTATTCACAGATTTTTGTTGTAGATTGTTAGGACATTTGAACAAATACTTAACTAGGGATGCCTCGAAAGTTCGGGGCCCAAAATTATTCGGCTGAAAAAATACCAAAATTGAATTTTTGAAAAAGTGAAAAGGCCGAATGAATTTTACCAAACAATTACGTTTTTGATGATGCAATTAAATAAGATCCAGGGTACCGTGAGAGCCGCATGTCGGCAGTATATGGAAGCATTTTAAATTATCACAGAAAGCTGATTTTTTTCAGTTTTTTTATTTACCAAACTTTCAGTGCATCTCTACACTTAACCCTAATTATTGAACGTGATGGGCCAAGAAGCATCCACCCAGTGCCGGTCTTTCCTATACGCAAAGTAGGCAATTTGCATAGGGCCCCGCACCACTAGAGGGCCCCCTTGATCTCAGAATTATTTAAAACCATTATATCAAAGAAAAATTATTATTATGTTTAATGAAAACAAGACGCTATAATTTAAATAATTTGCAAACTTCCGAATTTGTGCGGGTTTTTAAAAATACTTAATGATTTCTTAAATCACTGATATGTACTCGGACAACATGCAGGCAGTTTCTCAATCCGAAGGCTGCAGCCTTCAGAGGTCACATTTGTAGGCTGCATATGCGTCATAAAAACGTATTTTAGAATATTAACAATTATAATGTTGACTATTATTCTTAGTTAATGGTTAATTGTTATATTATGCTTATGACTTGCAAATGAAATGCTTATTTAACTTAAAGGTGCTCTAAGCGAATTGAAGCGTTTTAGACCATAAAACATTTTTTGTTACATACCGGAAACATCTCCTCACTATCTGCTTGCTGCCTGTCCGCTGATCAAACTGTAAAAAAACGCGATCTCTGTAGACAGCCCCGGCTTCACAAACGGCAATATCAACAAATGGCCAAACCTACAAACAGAAACCATAACAAAGTGTTCCAGCCAATAAACGACAAGAAGGATTTGGGGGTGGGGGTTGGGCGCGTTCATGAAAGCACGGAAGGGAGGGGGAGGGGGAGGAGGTAGCTACGCTCTGTCTGTTTGAAAACAGTTCAAACATCAACAGGAAGTGACGTCGCACATTATTCGCTTAGAGCGCCTTTAAATAAATCAGGCTTGATGACGTATGCAGCGCGCATATGCGACATGATTCGGAGGTTGCAGCCTTCAAATTTAGAAACGGCCGCGTGCATGACGCAGAAGAGTGATTTGGTAACGATGCGCATATTATATGCCCACCATTGATTTAAAACAAAGACAAAGCTATCCGTCTGGAGCAGAATAAAGGGAAAAAAACGTGAAGCAAGGGAACAAGATAAAGGATTTGCGCGAGCAGATTAAGTCAATGTAAAGACACGCATGGGGCGATTCAAATGACGCGAATTGGGTGACACAATTGCCGCGAAAACACGCGCTTTTTCCTTTGAACTTCAAGAACGCGCTCTCGTGCAGGATAATTTGACGAGAGAGAGAGAGAGAGAGAGAGAGAGAGAGAGAGAGAGAGAGAGAGAGAGAGAGAGAGAGGTAAGAATGGTGCCCACGTCGAGAAAACTTAATAGAAGACTTGAAATTTGTAAAGGATTAAAGTATATGTCACTCGTTTAATTACAGTATGTTAACTGGATAACACTGGATATAACTCATTGTATAGATAATAAAATAATGTATTTTGATTACACAAATCAAACCTAACTATATGATTGTAGCTGCTGACCAGCATAGGGAATCTCTATGGCTAATTTCTAAGACATGTTGCTGATACAGTACTGTGTGTTGTACCTTATCTTGTTAATTGAGTCTTTTTGGGCATCTTATGCCTAGAATTATTCAAGGAGATTGATTCTTTTAACTTACTTTAAAGTTTGATCAGTTGTGCATAATGACATGTGCAACAAATGGATATAGGGTGTCAAACTCATAGATTTGCAATATTTAAAATCAGACACTATTTTTAAAATATTTGGGGTCAACCTCTGTGACAGCTTTAAAGGGACACTTCACCCATTTGCATTAAGCTTTGTATAGTTAGAACTCCAGTCATGTTTTTGAATGGTCATGCATCATTTTCTCAGTTGCCGCTGAGACTGGAGAAATACAGATTTCAGTGTTGCACATCCTTCTTTCAATGATGTAAAAATCATCATTTTGCATCATTGAAAGAAGGAAGTGCAATGTCTTTGTTGAGGGAATGAGACTACAAACACCCCTTTTCTCTGTCAAATAGGCACCTAATTCTAAATGTATGTTACATTTCGACTACAAATATAACACTTTCAATAAAGATTAATGTTTCTACGGGTGAAATGCTCTTTTAAAGCTGAAACTTATCAAATCCTATCAGAGGTCCAGAATGTCATTGAAACACACCAGTGGCTTTGCTGTCATCAGTATTAAACATGTTACCCCTCGAAGTACCCCTCCCCACAGAGCCCCCCCCCACATAACAAATCCCAATTTAACCCCTGTGTATTAACAGTATGTATTTATATGTAATTTAATTTGATTCATTACATTCATTTAGATCAGGTAAATTTTGTAGTGCTTCTCACAACACATTTAAATCAAAACAACTTATCAGCAAATACATGTTTCATGTTAAAATCAGCAAGTTTATCAGTCAGGGTTTCAAAGTAATGTGCATATGGGAATATTATACAGCTATAAGATAATACACTATGTGGTTAGTTAACAACTAACTAACAGCAACATTGACTGGGTTTTACCCAGATAGCACAGGTACGTCTGTGAGATGTCTGGTAAAGATCTGGAGATCTGGAATACATCTGGTGTGTAAAAACATCTTATAAAGGAAAAGAGCTGCTTTACATACATTCTAAATCAAAAACGTCTTGCAGACATCTTCAATATGTCTATATGACATCTTTTAGGAGACGTCTCACAGACGTATTGCAGATGAGAAAACAATTTAAATAAGACATCTTGCAGATGTAAACGCAGACATCAAATAGACGTCTCCGAGATGTATGTGTGCTATGCTATAAGGGTCTGAATGCACTGACAGAGGGCCCCTCACAAAGCTTTGCTTAGGGCCCCCCAGCATCTAGGACCGGCACTGCATCCACCCAGAAGACCTGGCATCAATCTTGCACACATAGTACACTCTAGGAACTGCACATCACCTCCCTGGTAACCACCCAGAACACACTGTCAGAGAGAGAGAGAGAGAGAGAGATAGTGGACAAATGGGATTATCTGATCCTTAAAGGACAAATTCAAACATCGAGACACAACAAAATCAAATTGAAAAAGAAGTGAATGAGCATAAAATTGACAATGCAGAGAATTTGGTCTTTTATGTCCATCATTGCATTGAGTGTATATGTGTGTGGGTCATTGCTCACAGCTGAATAATGAATAGAGATTTACCGCCCATCCAGGCGTAAGCAATTTTGACCTACAATCCCATCTCCATATATTACCTCATGCATCTGATACTACACACATTGTAGACTTTTATATAGGAAGTGGAAGATATTGCGTTGCTCATATGACAGTCACATCAGTTTTATGTGTGACCCTTGTTGACGTTTTTTGAAGGAAAATTAAAAACATGAAACTGTCTCACATTTGTTTGTTATTATTTAAATCCAGATGGAAACCAGCTTCATTCTCAACCCCACTAGTGTTGCTTACGCAGGAAGCTGTCTGATTCCCAATGGCAACTTGACGACCACATCCAGCAACGGTCCCTGTCCCCTTTCTGAGCCCGTACCACCTACGCCAGACCCTCAGACCACCGGTTTTTACCTCTGATCAGAGTCAAATATCCATCCGAAGAGATGCCATCAATCACAAAGGACTGTCAGAACGACAAAAGTACACAGAGTTCTTTTTAATTTTGTTTACTTGAATTGCGTTCGTTTTTATTTATATGAAATGAGCCAGAAGTGTAACTGGAAGATCAAGTACCTAATAAAATCACCCAATATAATCTGATAGCACTCTTATTATTATATTTATTAGGAAAATGTTGGGATAATTTCATTAATGTTATTGATAACTGATGGTTTGTGAGATGCAGTGATGTGTCTAGGTTGACAGATGCAGTTAAACCGGATTTAGTACGATCGTTGTGGTTACGTAACGTTGGCCGCCATTTATTGGCTCTCATTCATAAAGTCACAAGCACACTATTGCATTGTGACTATTTACGTAACAATGACACATGAAGGACTGTCGAAATCAATTTGTTTTGCTCTTGTTTTATGAATGAAGCCTCGTTGTCTGTAAATCACGTCAGGAGCGCGTGCAGTATCTAGCTCTTATGAAACCGATTGTTCTGAAACGCAGTAACTAAATAAGAGATTTATGTGAACGGAAGATTGGGATGCATATTTATTCGGAAATCAAGAGTATTATGTTTATTATAACATCATAAATAACGATTTAGGGAATAGTTATCAATAATAAAGCAGTAAAAAGTTAGATTTTGTCATTCAGAATAAACATCTTATATGCACTCGCAGGAAGGAAATGCAGGACTTTGGCATTAAGATGCAAATATAACTTCTTTAGACGACACTTTGGTCTTTTTGATCTATTGATCAGCTACATTTTATGAGGTTTGGCACCCCTATTTTTAGATGCAGTTGATCATGCCTGAACTCGGATTGAAAAAAATATTCATTGAAATGATAAAATCACAATTTGTAGATTTTTATTGAGTAGTTTTGTCTCAATTGGAGTGAAAGTTAATAGCAACACCGAGAATATTTCACAATTTTTAACCCCAAAAGTACAAATTTGCTGTACTCACCCTCAGGGCATCCAATAGGTTGACGTCTGTACCTGGCGGCCATCTTGTCACAGTCAGCTCGCTTACTCGTAGCATTGTGTTTTAATGGTGCATGTACTTTTTAAATAACCATAACTTGCTTATTTTTCTACCGATTTTCAAACTGTTTGGTTTGTTATAAATGTAAGAGAGTACTTATGTCACTGCATACTTATGAATAATGTTCATGAAACATGTTCATAATCATAGCCACGTTATTAAAGTTCGTAAGAAACCAAACGATTTGTAAATCCGTCAAGATTTCAGCAAGATAAGAGTATTTGTGCAGATCACTCGCCTTACATCAGGTACCACAGAGCTCGCCGGAAAGCTTGCCTGTAACAAGATGGCCGCCAGTGATAACGTTAAAGTCTCCCCCGTTACGTCTATATGTCACCAGGAGTCGTGGGGATTACGTTTGTATTGGATATATCTTCTTTTGAAGTCTCAAAGTGGTGGAAACCGTTGACTTGCATTACGTGGATCACAGAGCACTGGGGTTTCTACAAAATATCATTTTTTTGTTTATTGTTCCACTGAAGAAAAAATGTCACCAACTTATCGGATGGCCTGAGGTTAATAAACATCAAATTTATTATTAACTATCCCTTTAACTTTATAAATTATACCTCCAGTGTATTAGCAATGAATTTTAAAAAAACAGTTTGTAGAAGTGTTTTTTTTTTGTCGTAAAAACGATATTCTGGAAACCTAAGACACTGAATGTGTTGAGTATATTGTAAAGCAGATGAAAAAAGAAGATTTCATGGGGCTTCAGTGTGTTTTATTAATAAATGTGTTAATTGATAATAATAATATTGTTCATTTAAATGAAATTACCACCGTTTTTTACTATGTTCTTACTTCAAGAGATGAATTACTACATACCTATCTTTTTTCAATGCGTGCACTTAATCTTTATACAGCGCCTCGTGAATGTGTTAGCATTTAGCCTAGCCCCATTCTTTCCTTAGGATCCAAACAGGGATGAATTTAAAGCCACCAAACACTTCCATGTTTCTCGTTTTTAAAGACTGTTACATGAGTAGTTACACAAGTAAGTATGGTGGCACAAAATAAAACGTGGTGATTTTTTAAGCAGATAAAAAATTTGAACTATATTGTATGGCGGAAGAGCACTTCGTTTGCAGCACTTCGACTTCGGATGCAGTAATATTGATGGTTTTTATCTGCTTTAAAAATTGCCATGGTTTATTGAGGTTGAGGTAAGAACATAGTAAAATATTGAAAAACTGTGGTGTTTTCCTTTAATGAAGTCACAATGGATTTTCAGGACTGCCTCTTTGTTTTTGTTTTTTAATAAAATTGTATTTACAGACATTTCTATAAGAAGTACGGTAAGAATGGCTCAAATCGTAGCTATGGAATTGATTATATCTACATACATGATAAAACCATATTAGCATATGGAGTACGATCTACAAAATGTTTAACAAGTACCATTTGTAAATAATCTGTTTATTTTATATTGTCGTGAGCACTGTTTTAAAGAGCACTAGGTTTTACTTGATCTCCGACACGAGATGTAGACGTGTTTGGAGTAAATATTTCCTTTTTGGTATTATTTTCCGCTTTGTGTTTTTAAAAAGATGTTTTACACTTTAAAATGAAAAGAACGTGGTGCCATACTGCTCAATTTTACTCCGAATTTAAATGTATTATTGTTTAAAAAATGTTGATGCCCATGTTTTTTTAAAGAAAAGCACATTTGGATTTATTTTAACACACTGGAAGTAGTGAATATAGTTACAGATGAAGTTCTGTCCATGTTGAAATGTACAATTTGGTCATTTGATTAAAGAATCTGTGCAATCACAACCAACCTTGCACTATAAACCAGTCTTTCTCTCAAGTTCATTTTTGCACATTTTGTTTTTTTCTTTGGCTGCATCCGAAATCGAGTACCGTCTTGGGTTTTGACTAACATGCTCGATGTACTATATAATATAAATGAAATGCAGATGTACTACATTCGCCATGTTGTCATTGTCACGTTACCTACAAGCATCAGTTCAGCCAGCGTCGCATCATCTCCATTTGTTTACAGAGACAACTTAAAAAATAACAAGTAAATAAAAGTTTTTAAAAAATTGTCGATTAATTGTGAGATATATATATATCTTATTTTGTATGCGATTAATCACGATTAATCGACAATTTTTATTTACTTTTATTTACTTTTTTATATATATATATATATATATATATATATATATATATATATATATATATATATATATATATATATATATATATATATATATATATATATATATATATATTTAAACACAATACATTTCAGAATTTTTCATTTATATATATGAATGTTTTTACTTTTTTTTTAAACCATTTACGTGTGTATATATATTTATGGATATTTTATATATTCTATACTATATATTAAGTAAAAACATTCATATATAAATAAAAAATTCTGAAATGTATTGTGTTTAAATATATATATATATATATATATATATATATATATATATATATATATATATATATATATATATATATATATATATATATATATATATATATATATATATATATATATATATATATATATGTTTTTACTTTATATATAATATAGAATATATAAAATATCCATAAATATATATACACACGTAAATGGTTTTTTAAAAACATGAATGAATGTGTGTGTATTTATATATAGATAATAATAAGACACAGCACACACTCATATATTATGCAAAAACTCATTATTATATAATAACACATTATTTTGTATGCTATTAATCGCGATTAATCGTTGCCCACCAAGTACCATAGTCGATCAAAAAAAATTATGAAACTGTCCATCATATAGTTTAAACTTCACAGGTCATAGTCATCTATGGAGACTCAGCCTGGTGTTAATGCATTCGTCTCACACGAGCGCCGCTAACTTGTTTCCAAACATTCCTTCTCAGCACTTTATCCCTGTATCGATCGCCCAAGCCGAATGTCCCCTTTTCACACCTGCCATAGTGCAAAAAACACAGGCAAACAAACATTGAGGAGTGGCCTGGATGTTATTTTAAGCCCAGCGTTGGGTCAAAAACGGACAACCTATCTGTTGGGTTAAATTAACCCAGAAAATTTATATATTTAACCCAACGATGTGTTGAAATGGGTACAATGGGTTAGGTTCGTCTATTTTTAACCAATCGCTTGGTTGAAAATAACCCAGCGTTGGGTCAAAAAGAAATAAATGAATCTATGCTGGTTTGACCTAACACTGGGTCTCTCTCTCTCTCTCTCTCTCTCTCTCTCTCTCTCTCTCTCTCTCTCTCTCTCTCTCTCTCTCTCTCTCGTGTCTCTATGATTTTTGCTCACTTGTGACAGGACCAGTAACACATGAGGTGCACAACATCTCTCTTCAGTCCCACCCTAGCAACAGAGGCAGACAAAACAGAGATCCCTATAGACCGAGCCAGACAGGTGAAAATATACACAACATAAGAGAGATAGTGACCCGGGTTGTACACAGAAAACATCCACATATCACTAAAACTCCTTCCAGCATGCACTGCAACCGTATAAACTATTATTTGCTATGAGCAGCCAATGAGAGTCTGTTTCTGCTAAAATGTCTTAAAATATTCATCATCCAGACATTTCACTAATGCCATGTATTATTAATGTGCTTACTGACTGAATTAGTCATTCTGCCAATGGGATCACCTGCTTGTATAAAAATATAGTTTAAAACCATCAACATCCTTAACTAGTTTTAGCTGGATTTCCCAGCAGGGTTTGTGGGGTTCTTGGTTATGTTTCTTCATGCAAGGCAAATAAAATCCAGGAATTTTCCAGTCATCGTTTTTTTTTTCTTATAAATATCAGACAAACGGTCTTCTGTCTCATAAAACATTCAACTATCCTCAGATGCTACAAACTGTTTTCTCATGTGCGCATAAAGCGGTTGTAAGTGATGTTATTATTGAAATCATATTAAGAGCAAGCTCTTTGATCACACTTGAACGCTTTCAACGAAGTTACTGCAATTTTTATACATGATTTTGTGGCTATTTTGTAATATTTATTTTTTTTAATATAGAAATATACCAAAGGCATACTACTGTCTGCTATTGCAAAGCAACATACAGGTATACATCTTTATCAGTATGTGTGTTCCCTGGGTTTGAACCCATGACCTTTGCACTGCTAACACAATCTGCTGCTATTCTGAGCAACAACAAAAAAATTGTTTTGCTTATTTTATGCACTGAAAAAAATATTCATTCAATTTACAATTTTTTTTAAGGTGAGTGGTTGCAGTCAATTTATTTAAGATACATTTAACCAAAAGTACATTTATTTATTTTTTTCTATTTTTTTGTTTAAATGTAACTTAAATAAAATTATTGCAAGCATTTAAAAAATTAAGTAAATTGAATAAATCATTTTTTTCAGTGTAGCTATTAACTTTTCATTCAATTTATTCAATTTTTTAGGGTAAGTTGTTGCAATCAGTTTATTTAAGCTACATTTAAACAAAAGTTTATTTATTTATTTATAATTTTTTGTTTAAATGTAACTTAAATAAAAATTATTTTATTTAAGTTACATTTAAACAAAAAATTATTCAATATACTCAATTTTTTTAAGTGGTTGCAATTATGCAACCACTTAAAAAATTGAGTATATTGAATAAATCTTTTCTCATTCAATTTACTCAATTTTTTAAGGTAAGTGGTTGCAATCAATTTATTTATGCTACATTTAAACAAGTGTTTTTATTTATTTATGATTTTTTTTTAAATGTAACTTAAATAAAATGATTGCAACAACTTAAATTTTTTTTAAAATTGAATAAATAATTTTTTTTCAGTGCACTGAAAAACTGATTGATTCAATTTACTCAATTTTTAAGGTAAGTGGTTGCAATCAATTTATTTAAGCTACATTTAACAAAAGTTTTTTGTTTTGTTTGGACTTTTACATTCTTCTTTGTTTAAATGTAGCTTAAATAAATTTATTGCAACCACTTACCTTAAAAAAAATTGAGTAAATTGAATGAATCTTTTTTTTCATTGTGTAGCTATTAACTTTTCATTCAATTTACTAAATTTATTAGGTAAGTTTTGCAAAAAATGTATTTAAGCTACATTTAAACCAAATTTATTTTATTTATTTATTTATTTATTTTTTATGTAAATTCAATAAAATGATTGCAACCACTTAAAAAATTTAGTATTTTGAATAAATCTTTTTTTTCAGTGTAGCTATTAACTTTTCAATCAATTTACAAAAAAATTTTAAGGTAAGTTGTTGCAATCAATTTATTTAAGCTACATTTAAACAAAAGTTTATTTATTTATTTATTTATTCCTAATGTTTTGTTTGTTTAAATGTAACTTAAATAAAATGATTGCAACCACTTAAAAAAAGGAGTAAATTGAATAAATCATTTTTTTCAGTGTAGCTATTAACTTTGAATCGCTACTTGCCAGTCTGTAAAGGTGCGCAGTAGAGGGAGGGACTTTCCATTCTAGAAAGCATCTGATAAAAATCTATGTAGTGCAGGATGAGTAATAAGTATTTTCGGTCTGTTTTCCTAAAAGAGAAATGTGTACATTTTAAATGTAACCTATATGTTAAAGTCTCCACAAGCATACAAATACGCTCATAAACTAAAACTTTTTGATTTAAAGGGGTCTCTCAAATATGTTTCACTCAAGGGGCAACCTTCCGATCTTTCTGATGAAGCCAACACGGAAGTGACTTAAGCTGTGAATTGTCAATCCCATAGACTGTAAAAAAATATGGACATAGTGTCCATGACGTCGCCCTTGGGTTTCTGAAGATCGTTTTTGAAGCCAATAGTAGGCGGAGGCTGCCGTGGCCATCTTTCGGTTATCCGTGAGTGACACGCCGCGCGGTGATGCATTTGCCAAGATGGCGAAGACCGTCTCCGCCCACATTTGGCTTCAGTATTGGCCTACAGTTGAAGACACTACGTCCATGTTTTATACAGTTTCACCACAAGGCCTATTGATTTATGGCTCCTCTCAGTATTTAATTTTTACTATTTAAAATCTTTCTGTTTTCCAGTTGTCGCCAAGTAAAGCATTATTTTTTTTAAGACTGCGAGCTAGTGGAGCTGGTGCAGTATTTTGGTGAAGGCCATTGTTTCTCTCTGTCTTTCTGACCCCAGACTGAGGTGTCCACTCATGTTTGGGAGTGTGGATCAGTCCAGTCATATCCTCTCCGGGAACCCGCAGGCTCCTGGTTCCTGTCGGCTGGACTCTCACGCAAGGCTGTCTGTCACGTACCCTCCCGACACACCCCAAATCAGAGAGCAGGAGCGATTGTGACTGCTTATTATCACCCTGCGGTTCATTTATAGGAATAGAAAGTGATGTTTCTACTGAGCCATTGCTTTCCCAGGCCTGGCATCGCTTGGCGACGTGTTAACGGTCTTACACTTCTATTTATAGGTTTGCTGCCCAATAAATGCACAGACCGCAAACCAGGTTCCCAGGCACAGATTTACTTCAGTTCTGAATTGATTCGAAAAATGTTGGTGCAGAACTATACCTCATGTTTGTTCCATATAAAGAGACAAGTCTTTAATGGTATTTAAATAAAAACTTAACAAACAAAATAAATCATGGACCAAACATCTCCAGACAGTAGTGTTCTCGGCACAGGATGTTATTCTGAATCTAGTCTGTTGTAGATGTTTGTTCTGTTAAAAAGGTCTCGTGGGTAAATCGTCCTCCATTAAGAAACCCAGCGGAGAAACTAAACACAACTGTTGCTAAAGATTAAGTCATCTTTGAATGCAACAGATGGTGATCTAATGTTTTGATTCTGCTAAAACTGTAAGCATGGATTTCGCTTGATTTTAGCGTAGTATTTGGGTTTAGATCAACTGAAAGTTTGCAGGTTTGAATCTCACAACATCTCCAGAAACCTCCAGATAGAGCTTGCACTTGCATTTTATGATGATGTCATCATATACATGCAGCAGTGAGTTGCATCAACCTTGGGTTGAAAAATAACGCTTCTTAATTCTTTCGCCGCCAGCGTTTTTGAAAAAAGTTGGCAGCCAGGGATTTTCATGATTTTCACAAAAGTTTAATGCCTTCCAGAAAATTTTCTTCTTTAAATGTATAAACATACAATATATAAAATGAAAGAACAGACCCTCTGCTTTAAAAAAAAAAAACTTCATTCTACCTTCATTAGATCTATTTTATCACCTCTCAAATATGGGTAGGTTTCTTAAAAAACACCAAACTTTGAGCAAAAAGCTGAGATAATTTAATTTTTGTGAAGGACTTTTGATAGAGATCAGATGCCGAGCGATCCTCAAAACATACACGGACATATAAGCATGCCACCTGGTGGATAATAGCGGTATTGTGAAAAGCCAGAAATATTCGTCATTGGCAGGGAAGCTTATCTTAATTGACGAGATAATCGTCAATGGGAGTGAAAGATTTAATAACTCACAATGTCTCAGTTGTTTTTTTGATCATAATATGGTAGTCAATGTCTGTCAGTGTTGTTCAGTTACCAAAATTTCTCAAAATATATTTTGTTGTCTTTTGCAGAATGCAGGTTTGCAGTCAGGTTTGCATGACATCAAAGGAATAGACAGTAAATGGAAATTGCACTTTAAAAAAATGATATCAAATCAACATATATTTCATAAAAACAGGTTGAGTTTGTTTAACTTAATTTGTTATGTCAACTTATAAGTCAAAACGTAAAATAATGGGTTCAATTGACTTGCAAAACCAAGTTGCTTGAACTTCATGCTACATTTTTTTTTAAGTGTAGTTCACCCCAAAATGAAACGCGTTGCCAAAATCACCTCGATTTCCCTTAGAAGGCCTTTATTAACCCCCTGGAGCCGTGTGGCTTACTTTTATGAAGGATGAATGGACACACTGCAAAAAATGATTTTCAAGAAAAAAAATTCTTAGTATTTTTGTCTTGTTTTCAGTAAAAATATCTAAAAATTCTTAATTGTAGATGCTTTTTCTTCATGATGAAAACGACCCAAGAAAATAAGTCTAGTTTTTAGACCAAAAATATCAAATTTAAGTGGTTTTGTGCATAAAACAAGCAAAAAAAATCTGAAAATCTTACAAATCTTAAACACTAAATTCAAGAAAAATTCTAGAAAAATATGCTTACCCCATTGGCAGATTTTTTTTGCTTGTTTTATGCACAAAATCACTTGAACTTGATATTTTTGGTCTAAAAACTAGACTTATTTTCTTGGGTCGTTTTGCTCATCAAGAAAAAGCATCTTCATTTAAGAATTTTTTGATATTTTTACTGAAAACAAGACAAAAATATCAAGAATTTTTTTTCTTGAAAATCATTTTTTGCAGTGCATTTTTGAGCTTTAAATCAGAAGCACCATTTACTCCCATTATACACGGCAAAAAATTATTATTCTCTTGGTATTTTTGTCTTGTTTTCAGAAAAAATATCCAAAAATTCTTAAATTAAGATGAGCAAAACGACCCAAGAAAATAAGTCTGGTTTTTAGACCAAAATTATCAAATTTAAATGATTTTGTGCATAAAACATGCAAAAAAAATCTGCCAATGAGGTAAGCACATTTTTCTAGATTTTTTCTTGAATTTAGTGTTTAAGAAAAATGTTTACGTTTTTTTTTTGCTTACCCCATTGGCAGATTTTTTTGCTTGTTTTATGCACAAAATTAAATTTGATATTTTTGGTCTACTTATTTTCTTGGGTCGTTTTGCTCATCAAGAAAAGGCATCTTAATTTAAGAATTTTTACTGAAAACAAGACAAAAATACTATTTTTTTTTTTGCAGTGTAAAGCTTGGAACAGCCAGCACATTTACTTTGATTACGTTCGTCTGTAAAAAGATATTGATATACATCGAGGATGCCTTTAGGGTGAGTAAATCATGTGGTCATTTTCAATTTTGACTGTACTATCCCTTGGAAAATTTACATTTTTGGGTGTACTGTCCCTTTAAGGTTCTGTATATTGCCATAGCGTCATTTCATAATTGAATATTGTAATAATTAAAGGAATCAACTTTATATCCACCGACTCACTGGTAAGGATTTGTCAGCTAATAAAAGCAGGAGCTTGGCACACACAAACACACACATGGATCTACACATCTGTGCCAACCATAGGATCCCAGGAGCTGAAAATAGGTTTCGATCGATGAACGTCTCCATGCACGCGCATAATCTCCGCCATCAAAGTGAGGTTTTGGATGAAACCGCTGCCCGGGGACACAGAAGTATGTTAGGTGTTTGGTGGACGATCAATATGAGAATTTTAGGTGTGTGAAGAGTGCTCTCTCTCTCTCTCTCTCTCTCTCTCTCTCTCTCTCTCTCTCTCTCTCTCTCTCTCTCTCTCTCACTCACTCGTTGATGGCTTGTCTAGTATGGTACATTATTGCCTCACTCTCGCAGCAGGGGGCAACAGCAGGGGCGAATGGGTGTGATTGTGTGTAAGCAGGGCAGATCTCAAGGGCGAGCCGGGACATTCTGCACAAAATTCGCCTTTAAAACTTTTTGGAAAATTATTTACTTTATTAACGACAATTGGACGTTTAAGTTACTCTTTTATATAGATTTAAAGGGTCATAATGTGACCTCTGAATGTACATTTACTTCTAAGGGCTCTCCTGAGATTATGTTGTGTCGTACATCAAGTGAGTATTGGCTTCCAGATCGTCCGCGTGCCACAACGCCTTCAGTCAGAATCACAGTCCGCCACGTTTCACAGGACTCTGGTATCAAATATTCATACAGTTTATATCCCTTAAGACCATCTGTGCCCTCTCCACTGACCTGAGAACAGTTTTACTTCATATCTTCTAGAAGATTAATCGGTTTGCTTTAGGCTGGTTCCAGATCAATGTGAACACAGCATATATAAACAACATTCCCTCGCGTCGACATTTCTTTTCCTGACTCTCTGATACATTAAAGATGTTGATCTCATCTGCTCTCTTTTTCGGAAAAATTCAGACCTTTTGTGGTTCCCTGTGTGACCCAACCGGACTTTTGGCAGCTATTTTAATTTTGTGGTATCCGTTTCGACTTCTCTGTGGGTTCTTCGTTATGTTTAACTGGCGGATTGTTGGTTCTTTCAGTTTAGCAGTAATGACTGTGTTTAGATATCCAGGAATAAATTATATATAAATGATTTCCTTTTTTAACAAATTCCTATGCCAATGTGATCGCATATTATGCATCTTCCCTATTATTACCGCTTTATAACCTGTCTGTGAAAATCCAGCTAAAGTCATTTTTTGTGAACGGTGAAAATATTTGAAATCTTATATTAATGTAAAATCCAACTTTGATGCTCCTATCATTATTATTAAATTGAGACTTTTGGTGGATTTCACAGACAGGGTCACAAATATTAAACCTATCCGTCTCTTGGGGTCAATCTTACCCCACTTTTCTTTAGTTTAAAAACATGGTTCCCTTTATCTCAGTGGAATAAGATTTTGTGACTTTTAGAGAATAAATCTGAAAATGTCACTAAAGTAGTGATGTTGAACAGTTGGCCACATCCAGTAAAATGAATGGGTCTCTATGGGCATCTGCTGGTCACAATGATTTATTTCCTAAACTGTAACCATAAAACTGTTTTTTTTTCTAAACACCAAATGGTAGAATTCAACACATAACATCTGGATCAATATCTAAAAGCAATTCAAATCAAATTTAGATACTAATTTATGTTATTTTTTTCATAAAAATGTGATGTTTTTCAGCCAAGCTAATGGTGTAGTTGAGGAATTGAGTGGTAAACAGGTACAAAAGTACTTCATATCTCCCAAAACACAGCATTAATGTATAGATGGGAAGTAAACAAAAAAAAAAGATATATTTGTATCCTTAAAAATTTATATATTTTTTGTAATCACTCTTTTAATTTCTGGGGTCATTTTTACCCCCAGGGAACTCTAACGTATACAGGAAAATAGGGGCTTATGAGGGTTAAACTTGTGGATGGGTTCCTTATAGTAACACCCTGGCAACCACACAGAAATATTTAGCAACTGTACAGAAAGCATATTAAAAGCATTTTAGAAACTGCATAGAAACCCTGTTGACCTGTTTGCATGCACAAAAAGAAATCTCAGTTTCGACCCATGGTTGGGTCAGAAATATGAACCCATTTTTTAATATTCCCTAGGTTAATTTATCCCAACGGGTGGATTTGTTCATGTTTTACCCATTGGATGTCTACAGTGTAGACAAATTCTGCTTAAATTTCCTGTCAGATGCATACAGAAACATCTAGGCATGAATAATTTTATAATAAAAAATTATTAATATGGTGGGAAAGAAAAGGGAGTTTGTTCAGTAGTGTCTTGTCTATAAGGCAAAAAATATATATATTCAAATATAATTTTAAATATATTTTAAAATATACAAAAAAAGGTCAAAAATAAATTCTGAAATATATTTTTTTAATATGTTTACAAAAAGGAATTTTATCCTAATATATTCGTTTGGTCATTTTTTATTTATTTTGAAATATATTTTAAAAAGAAATACATTTAAAGGCGGGGTGCATGATCTCTGAAAGCTAATGTTGATATTTGAAATCACTTAAACAAACACGCCCCTACCCCAATAGAATCTGGACCTTCTTTTGATAGACCCGCCCCACACATACGCAACCCAGGCAACGATGTCTGGTGGTAGACACGCCCCATACTGCTGATTGGCTACAAGTGTGTTTTGGTAGTCAGCCGGACTCTTTTCAAAAGTGTTTTTCAAAACCACGCACCCCGCCTTAAAGCATTTATATTCACAAAAAACTTTGTACAAACCTGTAAACACAACAGGTGTGAAAGGTTAAAATTTAATATATTTTGAACTGGAAAAATATACCTATATATTTTTTTTATTTTATACATACTGATACTTTATACATTTTATACAAACTTTTATATTTTGGCTAAGAAAAATATATTTTTTTTCTGTATGGGTTGTAAAATTAATAATGTATTTGTTGCACATTTTGAAATATGTGTTAATAAACTAAATATATTTTTAAATTTAAAAATAAGGTTTACTTTCTACAAAATGTATTTGAGAATGGGTTGATATTTTTGGGCAGAAAATGTAGCTCTTGTTTGTTTTGTTGTAGATTTTATTTGCTCTCTGTTTATTTTCGATTTAGCAGACAAGTGAAGCATCATTATTTCTGGAGGACCGGAAGGACACAAAAAAGGGAAGAAATGCAATGGACTCTCTCATAATATTTTGATAGAGCTAGAGAGGATGTTAACACTCGACTGCATGGATTTATCAGCTGTTTCCCAAAAAGACTTCTGACTGTGTGTCTTTAACGTAACCAAACACTGCTCTCTATAGAGATATTCATGAAGATTTCATTAACTGGATGATATTAATGATTTTTACAGCTTGCTGCAAAGTTATTATGATAATAGATCGGGGTTCGCGAACCCCTGGTGGTTCGTGAGGGAATTACAGGGGGGTTCGTGAGTTAAAGGTTTGACGTTTTTAAGATGTCAAATAAATCTTTGGTGTCCCCAGAGTACATTTTTTTTGTTCACACAATCTTTTTAGTATTATATATTTTTGTTTTGTTTACTTTTCAGGATAAAATGGTGCGCCAGTGCCAGAAAGCAGACGGGTCTGCTTTTCCACCATTTCATCATAAATAATATCTTTTGATCATACACAACCTTTATGTTAACTGCTCAAATACTTGTGTCAAGATCCATTAGTCCATGTTTCAGCATTGTGTACACCCACAACCAGGCGACTATTTATTCAAAATGAGCTTTCTTAGTCATCTGTGCTGGATTCCCCGGGGGAAACTTTCTTCAAAAAACAGGAAAGTTGTAGAAGGGTTCAAAGAGGAGCTTAGCTTCTTCAACCCATCCAGTAGTATAGGCTACAGTTCCCATGAAAAAAAGGCCCCTGTATTGGGCCCCGCAAATCTCCTTGCACATACGTAAGAGTTTAATTCCTAAGCAAGTATTTAGTCGTGATTAATGTCTCTTTCCCTCATCCTCTGATCTTACTTTTTTGGCTAAAAACATTCCTTTAGGTTACTTTATCGTAAGTTCACATCCTGTCTACGGCCAAGTTTATGTGGGAGACAAACAATGGCCTGGCTATAAAGCAAAAGCACCAAAATTCCAACATTTGGCGCCCAAATTTCCAGTAAAGATGACAAACATATCAGTTCGCAAAGGCGTTGGAAAAATAGCTGCGGAAAACCAAGTCAGAGATCTGTGCCCGTTAATTTCCTTATTGTAAATGATCAAGACAACTGCATTAGAAAAAAACATTTCTGCTGTTCGTTTTTCAATAAATGTGCGGCTATGACGTCTCTCTGATGTTTCTCTGTGTTTGAGTTGATCAAAGACGCTGAGGTGAAGACTCCCTGAAACAGTAAGCCCAACTGAAGCCCTAGAGAAACTTCGACATTGCTTGCAGATGTGAGCCAGTATGAAATTTTGTTATATCACTGCTGCTACCGTCACAACATGCTTACAGTAAAGTGTTAACTGAATATAATGCGAATCAAATGACAGCTACACTCGAATAAAAGGTACAAGGCTGACACTGGGACAGTAGCCTACCTTTTAAAAAGATCCTAATATGTATCACATAGGTACCGATAAAGTACCTTCGAGATACCAATATGCACCTTTTAGGTACAAAAGTGTACTTTTTGAAAGGGTACCGACCCAGTGACACCCTTTGTCTTGCATTAGTCACCCTGTGCACGCTCTGAAAAAAAAACTGTAGGGGTTCAATCTTCAGCTGGCTGGCAGGACCTGCCAGTGGCAGGTCCTGCCAGCCTGCTGAAGATTGAACCCCTACAGTTTTTTTTTCAGAGAGTGCACTAGGTAATATTTTTTTTTTGGAAATAGCCTCGTGTTTGTTTAAATGTTGATCTCTGCCGACCTCTGCTGGTCAGAGTATGAACTGCACTGCAAAATTGCATAATAACTGCTAATGCAAGATCTGTTGTGTGAAAAAATGTGAATTTGACAATTCTTATTGAACACAGGGCCTACATAAAACTATTGTAGAGTACTTTAGTATTTACTATAGTAAACCTTTGTTAAATGCAGTACATTACGGTAACAACTACACTTATTTTGTTAATATTTTGTTTAGTATTCACGTAAAGTTAATATTTTATAGTATTAACTTTGGAGAGTGAATAAACTGTAGTAAACGCTATAGTATACAGTACTTTACTATTTACTACAGTATGGTAAAAATCCAAATCACAGCAGTATTTTACTATGGTAAGTAGAAAAGTATAATACAGTATGTTTATGTGGTCAGGATGTGTTTCCTCTGGTATGATGAAGGTGGTTTTTGGGTCACTAACAAAAAGGGGGTTGGGAAGATGAGAAATATTTATAAAAAAAAAACTTGTTTTAAAAGCACGCATCAGGTTTATTTCAATGCACATAGTGTATTTATGTTGATTTTATGCAATAAAAAATTACATTTGCACCATTTTTATGAAAGTTAGACTGAATGGACGTGAAAATGTCAAATGGTGTAGCCGCAAATTGCACCAAAGAATGAGAAATATTAAATATTTTATCCACCTAGATGGTATTTACCCGACATAATAATTAAAAATGTAAATATCACATGAAAATTTTTTTTATTATGTAATATTTGTCCGGACATATGCTGAAAACAGCTCTGTTTTCTAAATAATCTTTGACAAGTGATGTAAAAATGTATGTAAAAAACATTATTACACTAAACTGTATGATTATATTTTATTTCAAATTTTTTATGAATATATTTATATTTTCATTTTTAAAATATTAATTACACCAATTGACATTTTTGCAATTGTCCCCCAAATATTCTTTTAAAATGTATAAAACTGGAAATTTTAGACTTGGATCTCAAAAAATCATATTATTATACACTAAACTAGATTATTATATTTTATTCCACATTTTTTATAAATACATTTATATTTTTGATTTAAAAAAATATTAGTTACATCATTTGACACAGACCGGTTACACCACACTGACATTTTTGCAATTATCCCCCAAATATTCTTTCAAATTGAAATAAAACCAGAAATTTTAGACTTGGACCTCAAAAAATCATATTATTATACACTAAACTAGATGAATATATTTTATTCCACATTTTTTATGAATACATTTATATTTTGATTTAAAAAAATAGTTACACCATTGGACCTTTTGCAATTATCCCCCAAATCTCTTTCAAATTGAAATAAAACCAGAAATTTTAGACTTGGACCTCAAAAAATCATATTATTATACACTAAACTAGATGATTATATTTTATTCCAAATTTTTTATGAATACATTTATATTTTAAATTAAAAAAATATTAGTTACATCATTTGACACAGACCGGTTACACCACACTGACATTTTTGCAATTATCCCCCAAATATTCTTTCAAATTTAAATAAAACCAGAAATTTTAGACTTGGACCTCAAAAAATCATATTATTATACACTAAACTAGATGATTATATTTTATTCCACATTTTTTATGAATACATTTATATTTTGATTTAAAAAAATAGTTACACCATTTGACCTTTTTGCAATTATCCCCCAAATATTCTTTCAAAATGAAATAAAACCAGAAATTTTAGACTTGGACCTAAAAAAATCATAGTATTATACACTAAACTAGATGATTATATTTTATTCCACATTTTTATGAATACATTTATATTTTCATCTGAAAAAATATTAGTTACACCATTTGACACAGACCGGTTACACCACATGACATTTTTGCAATTATCCCCCAAATATTCTTTCAAAATGAAATAAAACCAGAAATTTTAGACTTGGACCTAAAAAAATCATAGTATTATACACTAAACTAGATGATTATATTTTATTCCACATTTTTATGAATACATTTATATTTTCATCTGAAAAAATATTAGTTACACCATTTGACACAGACCGGTTACACCACATGACATTTTTGCAATTATCCCCCAAATATTCTTTCAAAATGAAATAAAACCAGAAATTTTATACTTGGACCTCAAATAAGAGAATGTATGCAAGTAATCTGCAAATTCATTTTGAAATTTTAACCCTTTTACATTTAATAAAACCATAAGGACACAAAACAATTAACGTCACGTCATTGACCCAGTCCGTGGTATTCAAAAAAATTATCATGTGATCAAGTGAATCCAGGCCAGGGATTACAATGTTGACTCTTTACACAAACTCTCACATGCTACACATCACACTACAACACTTTTACTCATATGAGTGTTAATAATCCAGACAGACAGACACATCAAATCACTCGGGCACCATTCACTTTACGTTAGAGATGATAAACACTGTTATAGGACTTCTGAACTTCTTCACCTGTAAGTATCTATCTATCTATCTATCTATCTATCTATCTATCTATCTATCTATCTATCTATCTATCTATCTATCTATCTTATCTAACTACAGTATCTATCATACAAGGTAAGTTTTGTATTTTATTTTGTATTTTATTTATTTTTTAATAAGTAATAATGGGTATCTCACAGCTTAAAGAACAAGCAATACATGCTTCTGAACTTTATAGGTCAAAGCTGAAGTTTATTTTTTAGAGGTCCATAATGAAACCCAACCGGTCGATAGCTGATAGCTGTACAGTTATATGATCTGGGGGACTCAGGTGATCTAACAAAATGAGGAAAGCAAATTAGGTCAGTTCAACCCATGATTGAATGTAAAACTTGAATAAATAATAACTATTTAAACACATCTATTGTCCTTTATTCATGTCATGGAGAACATTTTTCCTTAGAAATCCACAGACCAATCAGAGTCCACAAACGTTTACAATGATCAGATATTTCACTGTAACAATGTTACATGGGTGCGGAGTAAGAATCCTCAACATGATTTTCCTTATTCCTCCTGTAACATCTCAAACGTACAGAGATAAGCTGGATTTAACCTTTCCTCTTTGTCTCAATCTGTCATATGCATGCATACAGGGTGGACGTATTGACCACAGTGATGTATGCATGCAGAAACTGACAATTTTTTACACTCCTGAGAAAGATTGTAAGATAATGTTTACTTTATATAGAAATTTTAAACCTAAGGTGTCCGAAACCTTTTTTTTGTGACTCATCAAATGTAAAGTTTTTAAGTGTGCTCTTCTGTACAGATTTGGATCAAATCGATCTAAAGCCACCAACCCACCTCCGCATGTCGCTGTGAAATATTTATCGCTTTCCTCTTTGTCTTTTGTCCTCTATGCCAACAGCTGCCTCTTTATAATAGATCTTCCCTCCTGCTTTATACACATAAACACAGTGTCATGTCAACACAGAGATACATTCACCACCTGTAGCTGCTCTGCAAATGACAGACAGAAACACAGCAGACCTGCTCGCATTAACACAGGTAAGGGCCACGTCTGGACTAGATCTGGATTTTTTTAGCCTATTTCCATATTATTATTATTATACATTATTGTTACTATATCTCTGTTTGTTCTGCAATGTATTTGTAAAGCTGCTTGCAACCTTGCAAAATTGTAAAAAGCGTTATAGAAATAAACGTATATACGGCTTTATAAACAAGTATTTATACATTCATTTATACAGCATTTTAGTACAATGTTGCATTGCTTCAAAGCAGCTTTACAATGAAAACAAAGAATAAAAATACAGAAAAATGGTGGAAAATTAAATGCATTGTGTAGGCAAACATTGCTGTCCTCATAGATTATAATCTAATAATACGTTGTTATTATTATATGCACATTAAACTAGACATGCCTTTCCATCCTACATGGAAATGATCCTTAAAAGAAGTAATATTGCAAGTAATATAATAGTAATAAAAACGTAATATAGCAAATATTGATTAAGAATATTTTTATTTGGTTGTCAAAATATTAATTGTGATTAATCGCATAAAAAATAAAAGTGATTTTTGGCATAATATATATAGAGTGTGTGCTGTGTGTAATTATTATGTATATATAAGTACACACACACACACACATTCATGTATATGTATGTATTTAAGAAACATTTAAATGTGTATATATATTTATTTATATTTTTTATTATATTTAATATTCTATATTATATATAAATGTGAAAAATTGATATATAAAAAAATTCTGAGATGAATATATGTATGTGTTTAAATGGTTTAATACTCTGTCAAACATAAAGGTACGAAGCTGTCACTGTGGCAGTACCCTTTAAAAAAGGTCCTAATATGTACCATTTAGGTACAAATATGTATCTTTGAACTGCCAATATGTACCGCTTTGAAGTACTAATATGCACTTTTTGGAGACAAATGTGTCCCTTTTTGAAAGGGTACTGTCACAGTGACAACTTTGTACCTTTATTTCTGAGAGTCTATACATAATAATTATACACAGTACACAAAGATATATTATGCACAAAATCACTTTTATATTGTATGCGATTAATCGCGATTAATCTTTGCCCAACACTAGTAAAAATGTATAACAATGTATTTTTTTATTAATATAATATAATATAATATAATATAATATAATATAATATAATATAATAATAACAAAATCTAAATATATATTTTTTTTCATACAAACTTTTATTTTGTATGCGAATAAACTATGTGATTAATCACGGTTAATCTTTTGACAGCCCTATTATTTGCAATAGTCAAGTTTTTATGCATGCGTGTGTGTGTGTGTGTGTGTGTGTGTGCGTGCGTGCGTGCGTGCGTGCGTGCGTGCGTGCGTGCGTGCATGTGCGTGTGTGTCTTTGGAAAGGAACTATCCCAGTGACATAGATGTAAAATAGGTTTTTGGTGTCCCCAGAGTACGTATGTGAAGTTTTAGCTCAAAATATCACATAGATAATTTATTATAAAATGTTACAATTGACACTTTGTAGGTGTGAGCAAAATTTGCCATCTTGTTTGTGTAATGTGTACTTTAACATGCAAATGGCAGTGCTGTGGTTGGATAGTCCAGATTAAAGGGCGGTATTATCCCCTTCTGACATCACAAGGGGAGCCAAATTTCAATGACCTATTTTTTCACATGCTTGCAGAGAATGGGTTGTTTAATTTAACCAAAACTAAGTTACTGGGTTGTTGTTTTTTTTACATTTTCTAGGTTGATAAAAGCACTGGGGACCCAATTATACCACTTAAACATGAAAAAAGTCAGATTTTCATGATGTGTCCCTTTTAAACTTTCTTGACTAGTGAGTTGCTATAAATTATAAAAGTAAAGTTGAATTTGCTTAAGTAAATTTTAGCTTTATTTTTATAATTTATAGCAACTCCTCACCCGTCAAGAAAGTTGACATCAATTTAATGTAAGTGCAACAAGGAATTTTTACAGTCTATTTTTCTGTCCATCACATTGAATTAATCTTTCTTTAATTTTCCCAAAGCTCCAGAATGCATCTGCTGTTGGTTCTTCTCTTTGTTCTTGAAGTCCAGTCGAGATCCACCAGCCACAACTTTACAACCGACTGCCTCTATCATGTGGAGCTCAAAGCCGCCAACTGCACCAGCAGCAATTTCACGCACCTGCCCGTCTCCGTTCCACCCTATACCGAACAACTTGACTTGTCCTTCAACCACATAAGTGCCATACGACCCCGAGCTTTCCAGACCACACGAAGACTTCGCGTCCTTCTTCTGAACGGCAACACCATTAGCGCACTGGCCGATGGGGCCTTCTTCTTCCTAGAAGATCTGCTGAGACTGGACCTGAGCAGAAACCGAATCTCATCGCTGAGCGGAGGTTTCTCGTTGGGACTTGGGTCCCTTCGTGAGCTGTCGCTGGCTGAAAACAAGTTAAGCGTCATGGAAAGTGATTGCTTCGTCCACTTGGACTCATTACAAAAACTCAACCTGAGCCATAACGCCATCAAAACCATCAAGATGAGAGCGTTCGGCTCCACGAGTACCCTACGCCAGATACAACTGGACTGGAACAACATCACGGTTCTCAACAACGGGATCTTCTCCATGCTTCGCAACCTCGAAGTTTTAAATTTACGACACAACCAGATCCACGCGCTGGATGTTGGGGTTCTTTCGCCCTTGACCAGTCTTGCCTTACTGGATCTCACCAGCAATAACCTATCGTCCATTCAGTTCAAGACCTTCTTGAGTCTCAATACGTACAGCACCCACATCATGCTTCAAGGAAACCCGTGGAAGTGCGACTGTGATCTTCAGAGAGTGTTTCGAAAGCTTTGTAACGTCAAGAGGTTGTTCCTAGATGACTACGACAGCCTCAATTGCTCCAATTTGGATGAGATACACGGTTACTCAATGGGTTTCGATACTGAGCTGTGTGTCGCTGAAATGGTAACCGTCCTTGTCATCACCATCACCGTGTTTATCACGGTTGTGGCCGCCATCGTGATGGCAGAGAAAAAGAGGAAGAAAAAGATCAAAGAAAAACATTGGACGGAGGTTAGAGAGGCATCCAAGGCTGATCGATCCTATTACTAAATTATTATGACTGTCAATAAGATACACATACAATGAAGTGACTATTGAACATTGCCCTTGTAAGGTGTTTGTGAAAGTTATGAAAGAAAACATGCATTTGGTGATGTTTTCATTTATTAATTGATTTATTTGTATTTTCTACATGTATAACTTTACTGATTGATTAGTTATGAGACTTTAAATCGCTACCTTTCATGTTATTTGTGTTTGCCTTACCGAGGAACATCTCTGAATAGGTCTCATAGTTAATTTTATAATAATCTACCCAACTTTGCTGGTGCAGGTACAACACAGTCCGGCAGGTGGCAGCAGCTGTATAGATTTCCTGTAAATAAAACAAATCCGAAGAAACAGTTCTAAATTATTTGCTCATTACATTGCATGTCTAGTTTACGTAATAAATGTAGTAAAATAAAGCAATTAATAAATGATTATTTAATATAACCAATCATTTTACAACAAAAGTATTCAATTTACAATGAACTTGCTTTACAATACCCCGCTTTACAATATAGTATAAAGTGAAAGTTAAATACGAGAGAGAGAGAGAAAGAAAAATATAATTTTGAAATATATAAAATAAGGTTAAACGTTTAAGACAAATGGTAAAAGAACTAATAAATGATTAGGATAATTTGTAAATAAAAAAGCAGCTGTGACTTTAGTTCGACTTCATGCTGCGCTTCGCATACCGATCAGTGTATGACATCAAAGTACCGCGAGAGCGATTGGAAAGCTGTGCTGTGTAATCACTATCGCGGTACTTTGATGATGTACAGTACAAACTACTAAATACTCATATTGAAAACACACTCGTGTTCAGTTAGCTTAACCGACAGACAATAAAACTAAACGTTATTCCTTAATGTAGGATCAGTTGAAGTAGATCCTCTTGGTATTTAATAAAGCATGTATGTCGGATGTGCTGTTCTGGCTTTGGTCCGGGGCTCGAGAAGTGTAGGCTATCGACAGGACAAGATTAGGGAGTCAAATGTATTGGCCATGGAGATTACTGTTATTGCCAAAACATGTTGATATTTATAAATAAGTGATTTTCTGTTATAGGTTTTTAAAATACTGTAAATGCATTGGTCGCATACCATACTGAATCAGCATTGCAATGTCTGGTGCTGTAATGCAAACAATATTTTAGTTGTATTGCCTTTATCCCAGACAGCACATTATCTCAGGGATGAACAAATGCTTTATGGTTACATTGCGTTAATATTTACTGCCATTAAAGTAGTTCTACATGCATTAAAGGATCTAATCTATTCAACAAGACCAGAGTGAATAAACATCAGCCTTCAACACAGCATTGATTTAAATTGCAAAGTGACTTGTTGAACAGATGTAAGTTAGTTATTTTCTCATGCAAAAGTCCCACTTGACTATGCAATGAGGTTGACAAGAGGATTTCAAGCTAAATAATAAAACTCTAACATCAGGGCCGAGAAAAAATATAGTGAACACTACTGGGATGCAAAAAGTTTATCATTTGTGCCCGATATATAATTACTCAATCCAAAAACATTATGGCACACACAACGAAGTACAGTTTTTTATATATAAATTATAATATGACTAACAGTGAAATAGTACAACTAAATTATTTTTGTATTAATTTGTACTAAATATTTAACTTTTTGGTAACATGTTAAAGTAGCTTTCTTCTATGGCCAACTTTAAGGGGGCAGCGCCCCCTATTGAGCAGCCGCCACTGATACAAAATGTTTTTGGGTGTTTGAAGATACACACTTTTTATGTAACCATTTAGTTTGCATTAATGTGAAACTGTTTAACATACCCTGAGAAGCTGAGGAACAGGTTGTTTTAGGATGTGTGAAACACTTGATACGCCCGGTATGCACATAATAACAGGTTTCATACTGATCTTTATATGTGACTGTGTTTTTATTGTTCTGAGATCCAATGTATTCTTTTATAGCTTCTTTCTGTTTGTTCAAAGTCATAGTAACAGTGTAAATGTTCAACACTTAAGTGGTAATTCACAGGTTGTATGATATCAAAGCTTGCGAAGAAACCAATCTGTCAACTAGAAACATTTAATTTGAAACCTGTGTCACGTCTGCTTACCTATCTTAAGTTTATTCATGATATAATTTTCTCTCACTCACACACACACAAGTACAAATGTTTTTAAATATACTTTGCTTAGCATTTTATAATATAACGTAAATGTTGTATATGCATATAACAATCTACTGTAAAGGCACTTCAACTGAGTCTCGTGCGTCAATTTGCTATTTTTGTACAGTGACGTCTTCTATTTTATAATTATGAATCATTTTCTCCCCATTGGACGGCTAAATAAACAACGTCAGTGGTGCCTACTTAATATTCAGCAGCTACGTGTTCACAATTGGAAGTTACCTTGCAACGTCAGCACTATATTTTCAATATTCATCTGCCATGCCTTTGACAAATTAAATATGCATAGAACGTCAGCACTAATCATAAATATTCATGAGGTAAGACCAAACTCGGTTTGCTGTGCAGGTGAACGCTGGTTCGTCGCCGCGAGCAACAACAGTGTCCGTACAAAACGTGAAATAATTAAGAAAAGCTATAGAAAATCACCACACAGAATCAAGAACAAGATGATCGCTGGGTTGATCGCTGGAAATGGACGGAAAAAATCAACTTTTTAATCCATATTTACGTCTTCCGGGGTAACAAATACACCTGAAAACTTTGCGACAGGTAAGGTTACAGTGACTGCTTTCTTGTTTTCGTATTAATGTGTACGGCTTAAATGAAAATGTATGGATAATGGCCTGGATTTGATGGACTTCTCTGTTTCCTACAATTGAATTGAAGGCGGTTTTGTAACCGGCGTTCGTTGTTTTGATGGTTTCGGTTTTCACGATGGAACATCATTTATAATATGAAACGGCTGAAAATAAGCAAGGACATAAGTTAGTGTCAATATTGTTGTATTTGTCGATAAAGCCGCATTTAAAGGAAACGCAGGTACTTCCGTGACAGTCTAGGCGTGTTCAGCTTTAAGGGGCGCTGCGCAGACCGTTTGGCATATGACTTCAAGTACCGCGAGAACGATTCGAAAGAACAGCTGTTGAATAGCTCTCGCGGTACTTTGATGTCATAGACCGAACCTTCTGCGCAACGCGGCTCTGTATATCTCCATGTCGTCACAGCACGATCAATGTTTCCACAATTTTGAAGTTATTTATATATGTTTACCATTTTAGAAACTTTTGTAGCTCTGCAGTTTTCATTTAACCAGAGTTCGGAGCTCCCACATAAAGTAGACTTTAATATTTACAGTATTTATTTACTATAGTAAACTGTAGATACATTCCTAGATACTACAGTGTTTTTGAACCATACCATAGTAAAAATTAAAGTATACTACAGTATACTTTTTAAAGTCCTATAGGATAAATGTATTCCTTTATATGTTTATGTGCTCCTGTATAGCATAGTAAAGTAGTAAAGTATTGCGTTAGCATCGCAAAACGTCTTGGGTTCGAACCCAGGGAACATACAAATGTGTACCTTGTAATGCACTACAAGTCGATTTGGATAAAAGTAAATGTAAAAATAACATGCAATAAATATTTATTCTAAGCTTGCGCGCTGCAGTTTCAAATTTTGAAAAAAATCGGTTTATTGTTATAGTTGTGATGTGGACCAACGATTTTAACCTTTGTAGTTATCGTCCTTTGGTGTGCATTGGTCTTAATTGTAATTTTTATCTTTTTCCAATTTCAGATCTATTAACCAGTACAGCAAAGATGGCCGACGACCACGTGGCCATCTTAACAGACGATGAAGAGGAGTTGAAGAGGAGGCACCTTGAGCGCTTCGATCGTGTGTCACTTGAGATTCGGCCAGAACAGCCCGCCCCTTCTTCTGAGCCCGACGGTACGCCCCCTCAACGTGAGATGGGCTGCTGCGAACGCTTGTTTCTCCGGGTCAACCCCCAACTTCTCGTCTCGAAAGTCTTTTATTTTTTTTTCTACTCTGCCTACGGTTCCCTTCACCCACTTCTCGCTCTTTACTATAGGCAGCTGGGAATGACCCCAACCCAAAGTGGTCTCTTAGTGGGAATTCGATATTTCATCGAGTTCTGTAGCGCCCCCTTTTGGGGAGTCGTGGCAGATCGTTTCAAGAAAGGCAAAGTAGTGTTAGTTTTCTCTGTGCTTTGTTGGCTCGTTTTTAACTGTGGGATCGGCATTGTGCAGCCAGCAAACATCAAATGTAAAGAGGAGAACCCTCTGATGACCACAACTATGGAACCACCTCCCCTCCCGACCACATCCAACGAGTCATTCTACCTCAACTCCAGTTTCATCCCGACAACTCAGCGGATGAGACGACGACGGGACCTGATCGGACTGTTTTCAAATCTGTTTGTCGTCCATAGCTCTGAACGTAGGTTCAGACGGGAGGCCAACTTGAGTTACACCAGGGCACCCAATGGACTGAATGGACTGAATAGCACGACACAGTCTGAGGCCCCCTCGACTGTACCACCCAAAGCAACTACATTTATGTCAACGACAGAACCTACCAGCACAAATACGACATTCCCAAGCACCACAAGCACAACAACTGTGCCTACGATGCCAAATTACGACACGGAGTATAACGTGGACCAAGTTCAAGGGATTTTCCTGCTGATCCTGCTGGTCATTATCGTTGGCGAGTTTTTCAGTGCTCCAGCCCTTACAATCGTAGATACGGTACGTAACTTTCTTCGCATTACAAAGTAGATTTTAATTTTTACTCAACCAACATAGTTTTTATGGCTGACCCCAGTATGTAGAATAGGAGTTACCAGTGGCTAATTTAAAGCGACACTCCACTTTTTTTGAAAATATGCTTATTTTCCAGCTCCTCTAGAGTTTAACATTTGATTTTTACCATTTTGGAATACATTCAGCTGATCTCCAGTTCTGGCACTACCACTTTTAGCATAGCTTAGCACAGTCCATTGAATCTGATTAGACCATTAGCATCGCAGAATGAGAGTATAGTCCTAGCCATATCTGCCTAGAAAATCGCAACTTTTAATTTTCTGTCAGTCTTAGTACACAATGTAACTACAGAAGAGTCCAGTTTTAAATGGGAAAAGTTTTTTGCGCGATGCTAATGGCCTAATCAGAATCAATTGATTATGCTAAGCTATGCTAAAAGTGGTACCGCCAGACCCGGAGATCGGCTGAATGAATTCCAAAACGGTAAAAATGAAATGTTTAACTCTAGGGGAGCTGGAAAATTAGCATATTTTCGAACAAGTGGAGTGTCCATGTAACGCAGATATTATATATATATATATATATATATATATATATATATATATATATATATATATATATATATATATATATATATATATATATATATATATATATATATATATATAGTCAAATATTTTAACCAAAATATATATATAGTCAAATATTTTAACCAAAATATTTGAAGACGGATAGATGCGAGTCGACTTTCAGTAGGTATTCGTACTGACACGAGCCAATATTTCATTTATTCTTTAAAGCACTATGGTTATTTGGAAACATAAATATCATTTGATAACGATTATTTGATAATGTTAGATAGCATCAAGGTTATTGGAAAATGTTGATAATTTTGATTTATCAGCCTTGTCGATTTTAGCAAACACTTCTTAGTTAGCAGGGCATTTTTGTATACCGTTTAGGGATGTGACAACCAGCAGCTTTGTCTGCAAATTTGAAACAATTTTCGATTAGTATTTATAGTATTTAACTCTTTCCCCGCCATTGTCAATTAAGAGAAAACGCTTCCCTGCCAATGACGAGTTTTCCGGCAATCCGTATTTCTGCTATTATTCACCAGATGGCGCTCTTACCCAACTTATAAAACCCAGAAGCAACCCCTCACGCCAAACAGTTCAAACTCTGTGTATCTTTTGATCATAGCTCTGAATCGGATTTCTATCAGAAATCTTTCATAAAAACGCAATCGTCTCAGAGGGTGTGTTCTTTCATTTGATATATTGTATGTTTATATATTTAAAGAAGACATTTTCTGGAAGGCATTAAACTTTTGTGAAAATCATAAATGGCTGGCAACTTTTTTTAAAATGCTGGCTGGGAAAGAGTTAAATGCACATAATTTAACCATGTTATTTGAAGTTTAACTAAATCAGTTGTTGATTTTGATTGTTCTAGGTGACTCTGCAATACCTTGGTTTGCACCGTGACCGCTACGGTCTCCAGCGAATGTGGGGATCGCTCGGCTGGGGTGTCGCCATGCTCTGCGTCGGCATCTGGATCGACCATACCAGTACAGAGCTTTATATCGAGGATGGAAACGGTTGCTACATGCGCAATTACAAAAACTACACTATCGCCTTTATTGTGTTTGGCGTACTAATGGGGATCGCACTGATTGTCTCCACTCAATTTACGTTTGACGGTCAAACTCAAGCAAAGAGTGATAAAAAAGAGGTGGTAGACCACCAGCAACAAGATGCCCAACCTGGAGGTTCTTCCTCCGGTAGAACAGAGAACGCAGAGACCCCAACAAATGTCCAAGTCGAAGAGTTCCACTTCTGGGACTTGATGAAGCTGTTGTGTGGGGTACGGTACAGTACCGTGTTGTTCGTAGCTTGGTTCATGGGCTTCGGATATGGGTTTGTTTTTACCTTCCTTTACTGGCATTTGGAGGACCTGACCGGGACGACGACGCTGTTTGGCGTCTGCTCCGTTTTGAGTCACATATCGGAGCTCGCCGCATATTTCACCAGCCACAAATTCATCGAGCTGGTGGGGCACATCAGGTGAGGTTTCATTCGTGTCACTTTCCTATGTTGAAGTCACTGATGCTTTAGCTCCATAATCCTGTCTTTGTGCATGCCACCGTAATGTTGCACGCAGATTAGTGATTGTACAGTCCAGTTGAATAGCACAATGCCTTTTTCTTTCAGTGGTGATGCAAGTCCAGAATGCATTGCGGCAGCTACACTGTCCACTCACTGTGTCTCAGTTTACATAGAGCTGAATTTTGCCATTTGAATGATCGTCCTCAATGACATGTTTCTTGTAGAGCATTGCGTTAGAAAAGACATGGGTTGAGTCCCAGGAAACACACAAACTGACATAGTTATATAAAATGTATAGCTTGAATGCACTTTAAATGAAAGTGTCTGCCAATGCGTAAATGTAAGGAACAGGATATAAAAATAATAAGTCAGAATGCAAAGCATTTCGGAAAATAATAAATGCAATTTTCTCTCTCCTTTCTCTTGTCAGGGTTCTGTACATTGGCCTGGCTTGTAATACAGCGCGTTACCTCTACATCTCATACCTGAAGAATGCTTGGAGCGTGCTGCCCATGGAAATCTTACAAGGTAACACTATGGGGCGGTTTCCCAGACTGGGTTTAGATCAATCCAGGACTATGCTAATGTTATATTAGGACATGTTTTGCCAACAGTTTGTCGTTTTCAAAACACTTTAAAACCCGTCAACACTGTTTTCATGCTAAACCGCATAAAAACGTTCCCTGTTTTTGGATGAAAATGTTATGCTCGGACTACGTTCGGGTTTTCCAAGAACACAATAAAACAAATTCCTCTAAAAGGTTTCCAGTAAAAATGCAATGATCAATAAATGTCTTTGGTGTGTATGTGTGCAAAGGAATGAAGTCCTTGATCAAGTTAGTTTACATTCAGCACAGTCTTCTTTCTTTGTCTAGCGTTTTTTATGTACGACGTGTATTATTTGTAGATTTTAAAAACAAACTTTCTTGAGCTGTTTCACGTATTGCTTTGAAATTTAAGCCTCAGACTCTGATGCATCTTGTTCACCTGTGTAGGTTTGACGCATGCTTCTGTATGGGCGGCGTGCATCTCGTACTTGAGCGCAGCCGTATCTCCGTCTCAACGGACGTCTGCTCAGGGCATCCTGCAGGGGCTTCACCTCGGGCTGGGAAGAGGCTGTGGAGCTATGGTCGGAGGGGTTTTCGTCAACTACTTCGGTATGAATAATGACAATTGCTTGTAAAGGTGGAAGGTTTGATTCTTTGGTAACACATATGGGTGATTCTCACGAAATCCAGACTTGGAAGGTGTCTAGCATCAGATTTCTTTTAAAAAGCCATTGAAGCCCTTTTTTTGCACATATATAAGATTAAGGTATGAAGTTACTATAATCATTATTTTTAGAGGATTTAAAAAATATTTCCTATAGAATTATTACATTTTTTTTTAGATTATCATTATAAAAAATGATCATAACCGCAACATGATATTACAATAAATATATGCATTTACAAACTCATGTTTCCGTAATGAGAACTAAAAAGTTGTCTAGGTACTATGACAAACAAAATTGTAACTTTTATCTGGAGAGAAAAAATAAGAACTGCTTACCTGGTAGCCATCTTGAGTGTCACAGTGAATTATATCCCTTCCAGCTAATTTTTTTTTGAAAATGTTAGTTCCTTGAGGGATTAAACAATGATTGAAAATTGTTTGCGGAGGATGAGAAAATTGGTCTTGGACACATTTATATTCCTTATTATTGTCTCTACATTTACCAATGATCAACAAATACCACATGTTTCTTTACTGTAAATGTTTATAGTATAACATGCACTGAAGCGTTTAATTTTTTTTGATTTTTTAAAATTATAAATATTTCCATGTCAAAGAACCAAAATCCAGTCATGGACACATTGCGGTAATGAAAATTTTCTCCTTTAACTCTTTCCCCGCCATTGACGAGATATCTTGTCAATTAAGAGAAAACGCTTCCCCGCCAATGACGAGATTTTCCGTCTTTCCGCAATACCGCTATTATCCACCAGGTGGCAACCTTTTAAAACCGGAAGTATTGCCCTATGGCAAGCTGCTGCATGTCCGTGTCTGTTTTAAAGATCGCTCTGAATGGGATCTCTATGAAAAGTCCGTCATAAAAATGGAATTATCTCTGCTTTTTGCTCAAAATATGGTGTTTTTGCAAAAACCTACCCATATTCAAAAGCTGATTACAAAAGAACCACTAAAGGTAGGATGAAACGGTTTTTTTTTGTTTGAAAGCAGAGGGTCTGTTCTTTCATTTGGTATATTGTATGTTTATATATTTAAAGAAGAACATTTTCTGGAAGGCATTAAACTTTAGTGAAAATCATGAAAAACGCTGGCGCTGGCTGGCAACTTTTTTTAAAAATGCTGGCGGTGAAAGAGTTAATGTGAAAAAAAACAAGATTGGTTTGTATGATGTCATTTGAAATCATGTGCAAAAAAGTACATGAAGAGATGTTTGTAACTGTATGCTTATTTTGATAGCATTTAGGTTTTTTATCAAAATGTTTCATGACACCTCATAAGTCTAATTTCGCGAGATTTCGAGCATCAAAATTTAATTTCAAGTAAATCAAATTATTATATGATTGTGTGTCGTCTTGTTTTTCAGGTGTTGCAGAGACGTTCAGAGGAATTGGAATGACTTCTCTTGTTATATTAATCATCTTTTCATTCATTATGTGCATCACTGGTCAAGATGAGAAGAAGGGTGAGCATAAAAAATGTCTTGTTCTTGTAGTTTACTATAATAAATACCCACAGTATTTTCTTTATGTGGAAATAATTTGAAATGTACTTATAAAAACGTAACTTCAATGTTATTTTTGTAAACTATTTTCCATAATGTCATTTTTTGTCTTTTATTCATTCAGAGGACAAGATGCTAGCGGAGAACATTCCTATTGCATCCAGCCCCGTTCCCATAGCGACCATCGACCTGGTCCAGAACACGGCAGACTTGGCAACGCCCAGTCGACCCGAGCCCAAACTTCCTGTTTGGAAACTGCGACACCAGGAGGAGCAGGAGGACCTGAACAAGCCCGCCTGGGTCCCCTCCGGGTCACCGTGGGTTACCATCGCCTTCGCCTTTTATCAGATCAGAGAGATGGTCGTCATGGCGAGGACATACCCACCTGTTGAGGTCCAGCCCCTTCAGGTAACAAAGAGGATCATGGGAAGAATGTGATTGAATGTGGATGTTTTATTGTATATTGAAGGTTTGCCTATTCTTTTTTACATGCATACTGTAGCAGAAAGGTAAGAAGGAAGATATTTGGTTTAGCAAATATTTTGATTGAATAAAACATTGCAGCAAAACTATTCACATTTAAAACCTACTTTTTTGACACCATCCGATCAGCATTTTGATAATACAGTGCAAGAATTTATAAAAAATATTAAATATAATGTTTCACTACTGTGCATCTCCAGGACACAGATGAGGTCCATTCAGACTCTCGGGAAGAGGACCAATTACCTCCAGTCTCTGACAGGACCACCCAACAGGACGACCGTCCCAGTGGCCCCCAGTCTCAGGAGGACCCCGGGCCTCCAGGAGCCACTGAACATTGATGATTCCCTATAGGGCACATGCAAGCCTATATTAGGGTAGGGACACACTAAACCAACGCCAAATTAGCACTTGAGGTTACCTGTGATGTCACCTCGAATTGCCTGTGTTGGGGCCAAGAGACTCAAAACCTCCCACCTGAAGTCACACACTGTACCTTATACCAAAGGGTGTTTTCACGACTTGGTATTGTATTATACTGAACTATTTTACCTTTAGGCCTTTTAAAGTGGAACTATATGGACGTATAAATAAGTGAAGGAGAATATTATGTGGTGTAAATGGCCTTTGTATTCATTTTTAACTTATTTTTTGCACAAGCTTTAAATAAAGCTTGATTATTTAAACCGATGTGCGTCTCTTTGTACCTTCTCTGGCCTGTAGAGGGAAGCAGTCGGCCATTTTGTCAGTACACAATTTGGGATTTGTGAGGCATTAAATTTTGTCCCCCTTGAGAAATGTTATGAATATAAATGGGGTGTTTTTATTTATATTGCATTAAAATTATGGTTATTTTATCATGCATTAGGTAAAAATAATGCATTAATAGCTTTGGGGAAAAAACGGTGCACTTCTTAACAAGCCACACAAATTTGAGATATGATTTGTGTCTGTAGCACGAACGCTATAGGTTGCGTTTCTCCCCAAATTTTGTTTTTCCACAATAAAACAAATCGAAGAAAGTCTGCAAAAGACTCCAGATAATTTACTCACCACCATGTCATCCAAAAAGTTGATGTCTTTCTCTGTTCAGTCGAGAAGAAATTCAGAATTTTTCTCATTTTAATGGACTTTAATGGACCCCAACACTTAACAGTTTTAATGCAGTTTATAATCGCAGTTTCAAGGGCTCTAAATGATCCCAAATGAGGCATAAGGGTCTTATCTAGTGGAACGATTGTCATTTTTGGCAAGAAAAATAAAAATTATGCACTTTTGAACCACAACTTCTCTTCTTCTTCCGGCTGTGTGATGAGCCAGCGCGACCTTGCGTAATGACATGGAAAGGTCACGTGTTTCATATATGAAACGCACATTTGTGGACCATTTTAAACAATTAACTGACACAACGACATTAATTAGTATCATTCCACATACAACAACGTCGGAACGGTCCTCTCTCTCCACACTTGTAAACACTGGGGCGTAGTTTCGCATTCGTCCTCTGTGACCTCTCGACGTGATGACGTATTGTCACACAACTGGAGGAAGACGAGAAGTTGTCATTTAAAAGTGCATATTTTTTTTATTTTTCTTGCCAAAAATGACAATCGTTTCGCTAGATAAGACCCTTATACCTCGTTTGAGATCGTTTATAGTCCTTTGAAACTGCAATTTTAAACTGCATTAACACTGTTATGTGTTGGGGTCCATTAAAGTCCATTAAAAAGAGAAAAATCCTGGAATGTTTTCCTCAAAAAACATAATTTCTTCTCGACTGAACAAAGAAAGACATCGACATTTTGGATGACATGGTGGTGTGTAAATTATCTGGATTTTTTTTTTAAGAAAATGGACTAATCCTTTAAATCATCATCGTTTGATCAGACTGACCCGGTTGATGTTTACTCAGCATAGGAGGGCAGACCTCCCTTGTTCCTATGGAAACCGGACCATAATGCTTTGCTCGCGTGCGCACTCGCTGTACATGGTGACTTAAAGGGATAGTTCGGCCAAAAACGATATTAAACCCATGATTTACTCACCCCCAAGCTGTCCGAGTTGCATATGTCCATCGTTTTTCAGACAAACACATTTTCGGATATTTTAGAAAATATTTTATATCTTTCAGTTGATTAAATGTAATGTTACGGGGTCCAGCAATAGTCCACGACCTTCAAGTCCAAAAAAAGTGCGTCCATCCTTCACAAATTAAATCCAAACGGCTCCAGGATGATAAACAAAGGTCTTCTGTGGGTAATCCGTGCGGTGTTGTTGTAGAAATATCCATATTTAAAATGTTATTAACGTTATAAACTACCTTCCGGTAGCGCCGCCATCTTAGACTCAGGAGAGAGTATTAGCGTAATGCTGCGTTCCAGGCAACCTGTAACCCGTAACTCACGACTTCAAAACCACGACTCACGACTTTGAACTGGGAGTACATCGATCTAGTACGAGTTCACGGGTGGGAAGTCACGGGTTTGACTGCCGTTCCAGAGCACTTTCACCGGTAGAAGGTTGTAAAAACACGAGTTACAGGCTGCCTGGAACGCATAAGGTCGTGAGTCGTGGTTTTGAAGTCGTAACTCACGGGTTTAAAAACCTGCCTGGAACGCACCATAAGTGTACGCACTTTTCTTAGTGACGTATGACAAATTCGGAGGGCGGGGGCACAGAGCAGCAGCAGAGAAACTCTGTAAGCTGCGTAAGCTCTCATCCTGAATGCGGATCACTCCAAGATGGCGGCGCTACCGGAAGGTAGTTTATAACGTTAATAACATTTTAAATATGGATATTTCTACAACAACACCGCACGGATTACCCACAGAAGACCTTTGTTTATCATCCTGGAGCCGTTTGGATTTAATTTGTGAAGGATGGACGCACTTTTTTTGGACTTGAAGGTCGTGGACTATTGCTGGACCCCGTAACATTACATTTAATCAACTGAAAGATATAAAATATTTTCTAAAATATCCGAAAATGTGTTTGTCTGAAAAACGATGGACATATGCAACTCGGACAGCTTGGGGGTGAGTAAATCATGGGTTTAATATCGTTTTTGGCCGAACTATCCCTTTAATGGTAATAATTGGCTTGATTGTGAATTGGGACTTAAACGTTTCTCGGCAAGGTAAAAGAAGCAAATATATTTCCTCGTTCCCAGAATTAATTTCTTCCTCTGGAATCAAACACATTATTTACAGCAGACACCCACTCACAGCACAGATATCATCTCCGGTGAGGTTAGCTGTCACTAACGCAATATGCCCTGAATGCTTTGTGTCGAAATTCAATACAATGCAATTTAAGCATAACAGTGGATGCAGTTAACATCAAAGCACTTGCTTTTGAAGCAAAAGTGATCTTGTATCTGTTTTTGTTTTGTATTTTGGTTTATATAGATGTTGCTTGCAAAGGATAATTTGTTTTATATTTATTTTCTATTTAGTTTTATAAAGTATTACTTTGTCTATGTTGGCATTAGCAAACAAACTCAAAACAAAAGATCAAAGTGGAAGTTTGTTTTGGTTTGTGGTTTGCTTTTGTGATTTTGTTTTCTGTGGTTTGTCTGTCAGACCTGCCGAGTTGTGTTTATCGTTGTATGTTTACATATATTTTTAAGATAACAATCAATGCCATGATCACTTGGGCATATTTACGTTTGTGGCCCTGGTCATAAGTAGCATGGGTATATTTTTAGCAATAGCCAACAATACATTGTGTCGGTCAAAGTTGTAGATTTGTTTATTCCAAAAATCATTTGGATATTAAAGATCTTGTCCCATGAAGATATTTAGTAAATATGTGGTACAGACTTAATTTGGACTACTTTTAATATTTTCTAAATATTTAGATTTTTTGACCCCTCAGATTCCAGATTTTCAAATAGCTTTATTTCAAACAAATATAATCCTATCCTAACAAACCATAAATCAATGGAATGCGTATAGTTATTCGACTTTCGGATATTTTATCAGTATGTGTGGGAATCGAACCCATGACCAGCAATTCAGTATCATTGTATATATATAAAACTACCATTACCATCACTGTATTGTGGTAGCCTACTGCCCGTAGTACTTTTAAGGGTTAAAAGTTAAACAAAACTCTCAAGGTTTCTTGGATCAACTTTAACTTTGTTTCATGATTGTTTATTTATGTTTTTCTCTGAATAGCATAATAGGATTTCTAAATGTAACGGAGATTGTTGTGATCCAGTAAACAGTGTGACTTTCTGTGTGAATTTCTCAACAGTGAACCCACACAGCAGCCCGAATGTGGGCAGTTTCCGCCCATTTTGTAAATTCCAAAACCAGAGATCCAGCCAAAGGACGGGTAGTTCAGAAACTAGGGACAGGTTTCTACAGGATACATTTCCCTTTTTACGCTTTCAAATGCTATACTGTATATCCCAGTTCAAGACTACAAATTTTTTTTTCTATTTTAATTACAATGACTTTGATAAGAGTTGCTATAATGACGGGCCAGTGTTGCCAAGTCCACAATTTTCATACGAATTTGGGCTATTTTTAAACTGTTGACGTGGGTTGATTTTTTTCACGGGATGAATTTTGTCTATCTCCTGTCCATCTTAAAGGGACACTCCACTTTCTTAGCTCCCCTTGAGTGAAACATTTGATTTTAACCGTTTTGGAATCCATTCAGCCGATCTCCGGGTCTGGCGGTAGCACTTTTAGCATAGCTTAGCATAATCCATTGAATCTGATTAGACCATTAGCATCGCGCTCAAAAATGACCAAAGAGTTTCCATATTTTTCCTATTTAAAACTTGACTCTTCTGTAGTTACATTGTGTACTAAGATATTACGCAGCACCCGAAAGTAGTCCCCTTGGAAACTTTCAATAGCAGCAGACTATTTTCGGGCACTGCGTAATATCATTGCGCCTGCTGCAGCCATTTTACAGCAGCAAAGTCCTTGGTTATTACGCCAGAATGAGAGTAGAGTTCCTAGCCATATCCTACGATGCGGTCTTAGTATACAATGTAACTACAGAAGATTTCAAGTTTTAAATCAGAAAAATATCGCAACTCTTTGGTTATTTTTTGAGCGTGATGCTAATGGTCTAATCAGATTTAATGGATTATGCTAAGCTATGCTAAAAGTGCTACCACCAGACGCGAAGATCGTCTGAATGGATTCCAAAACCGTAAAAAACAAATGTTTAACCCTAGAGGGAGCTGGAAATGAGCCTATTTTCAAAATAAGTGGAGTGTCTCTTTATGGTCTTATTTATAAATTAAACTTTATAATTATTTATATACAGTGCTTTTTTTAAAGAAGAAATTGTGTGTAATGCATACAAGTGAATATAAACTATGTATTTTAGGTAGCCTACACTACCTAAAGTTAAAACAACTTTGTTTTGCACGTCAATTCAACCTACTTTTTTAAGTTTTGGAATTAAAAGTTGACAAAATCAAGTTGAAATTGTTTAACCTAATTTTTTAAGTTAAAGTATCATAAAAATATGTAGATTTGACAAAAATACTAAATATTTCTTACAGTAGTGGCATAATTTGAGGTTATTAGGCTATTCTGGGCTGATTTTAATTGGCCATAGGGCAGGTTTTTGTGCAGACCAACCTTGTGACATGTGCCCTTTTCCCAACATATAAAAGTAATGATATTAAAAGATAAATAAAAAAAATAGATAGGCTATGCTGTCTAAACATGAAACGATAACTGTTGAGGTCAATAAACGATGTGACGTCAGAGAATTTATATACGAACTAAGCTTGAAACAGAATGTGAGTCATCCTCACTGATGTGATAAAAGCGAACAAATCTGCTGAGGTTTGGACGGCAGATGTTGTTTAAATAATTGTAGAGGAACATCTAGTCCAACTAGCTTTGGAGATTAAACCATATTTAATCAGATGTTCTTTAAAGAATAGAAGCAGTCTGGATGAAATCTTCACAGCTGTTGTGGGTTGACGTTCAGTCTCTGCGGAGATGCTTCCTGCGTAAAGAAGGCTTTCAGTTCGTCTTTATCATCGTGTGGTAAATCACGTCAAATGCATGGTTTATGTTTTGATATTTCGCCCTCATTAATTGACTCGGGAGTTTCTGCCGCGTGGTGGGCGGGGCTGTGGGCGGAGTCATTTCTCACGGGTCTCATTTCTCAAAGCCAAAGGGCCTAACATCAAAGAGTCCTAATGATAATTATCGCACACGATGTTTGCCTCATTTCAAAGACGTGATTGAGTTTATTATCTTCAATTATGGTGCTTTTGTGTAATGAGTCCTTTGTTTTTCTGATCTCGGAATTTCCACTTCTGCAGAAATCAGAGATTTATTCATGAAGAAATGTCACGTTTCATGTCGAGATAAAACCTTTGATATATAAAAAAGTGGCAGGAAAGGAGCCCCAAGTTAATAAATTCATTAGGCTTGAGGGCAAACTTTGAATTTTCATATTGCTGCAGTAATGTTAAGTCTTCATGAAATCAAAATGGAATTTTTTATTATTTGATCCAGTGTATTAATTAATACAGTGTGTTAGTATTAATCCAGTCTTTATTGTAAACAATTTATCTATGTGTGTCATTATTACTTTTTTAATCGTGTGCCCTTATAAACTTTAATCACAATCTGATTATGCAGGCTTCTGGCGTCATTTTGTGGCGATCTTTCTTTGATGACGTCAATTTGAGCATCCGTTAACCCCGCCCCCTGCAACTGTCAGTCAGACTCTGATGCATATTCCATTTCTGAGTAAAACGCGGTTAATTTCATCGGATGCACGCGCGCCGTCGCGGTTACGCATCTGGAACACAACTTCCGGTCTCTGTTTGTTTAATGCTCTGGCTTCTACCGAACTCTGGAACAAATATCTCGACAAAAATAACAAATGTTTTGGTTTCCTAAAGACGAGGGGAGACGGCAATTATGGATCATCGCTATCAAGGAAGGTTTGGCAGCCAATCTATTCAACATTGTATACATTAACCTATATAGTATACATTTTACACAGTAACGTTAGGTCAGTGTAGTTTTTAGCTGGGATTTGAACTAAATGTAATCTACATGTTGTTTATTTTGCTTGTTATTTATTAGACATAAACAACTCTAAAAGGCTGAATTTGATTGGAAATTAAGTTTGTTCCACGAAAGCCGTTTGTTTATGATGTTACTGCTGAAGCCATAGACATTATATACATAGACGCCTCATAGACAGACACTTACGGTACATTCACACGATATGATTGGCTGACGCACGCGTTGCCGCTTGAAAAGTTGAGAAATGTTCAACTTCTGACGCGGTTTCGACGGATCCACAATTTAGTTCGCCAACGCTTGACGTCACCCATTAAAAGTGAATGTCACGCGTTGGCGAACTGAATTGTGGATCCGTCTGCGCTGTGTCAGTGCCGTTGCTCACGGCAGAAGTTGAACATTTCTCAACTTTTCAAGCGGCAACGCGTGCGTCAGCCAATCATATCGCCTTATCCAAATAACCTCGGCAGAGCCAGCCAATTACGTTTATGGAAGACCGTAGCTTGTGTTGCGGCCACAGTGATTGGCTGTTGGCCACGCTTCAGACAAGCCTTCCGTTAAGCGTTAACGCTTACGCCCCGTGTGAATGTACCATTAGGGTGGCCATTTGTGCCGGTTCCACCGGACACGTCCCAAACATGCTTTCAGGTGCGTTCCCGGGAAGTCGCGTTGGTCGACCGGATACGTCATCAAGGTTTAATATTTCGGGTTCAATTTCAGAAAAGCAACCATTACATTTCAAGGTAAGAATGAAACTACAATGATTGTATGTCTTAAAAGAAATAAATCTTAATTTTCTGATGTATTTTAACTGAAATGTGAGAACCTCAATGACGTATGCGGTCGAGCAACGCGACTTGCGGAGAATGCACCCGAAAACATGTTCGGGACGTGTCCGGCGGAACTGGCACGGATGGCCACCCTACTGACACTGCCTATTGGAGCTGACGTATAAGTGCGGCCGCCATCTTGGATGGGTCCCGAGTGCGCCCCCCCCTGCATTTATTTTTACTAAGGAAGGTGTATCCCCAACTACAATAATCATAACTCCCTGAATTTTTACCGTAGTGTAAGGAGACTAGGGATGCACCGAATCCAGATTTTTTAGGTTCGGCCGAATCCCGAATCCACCGTTTAAGATTCGGCCGAATCCGAAACCGAATACCGAATCCTACTCGCATCCTTATTCCATTAACACAGTAAAACACATTAATGAAGTAAACAACGTCCACAGCAGTGTATTTTTCATTTTATTTAATTTTAACTGTACATTATGCCAGGATGACAAGTTGGAAAAACTATTTTGACAATTACCATAAGCCTATGCATAATGAAAGCGATGCGTTGCGACACGCTCGTTTTTACAATAAGCAAGCAGCTCCGCGCTGAAAACTATATTTAACTTTGAGTGAGAAGCTCCGCTCGTCAATGTCAGGTTTCACACGGCCGTCCAATTACAGTGGAGGAGGGGCGGGAGATTACCACAGCAACCAACCGGCTCACAGCTGAAGCATCACAGCTACCAAGCGCTCGGCTGAAAAACAGCTGGAATTTGGCGTCCTCAAGGCGTTTTCAGCTGTGTTTAAAAGTTTTGGTGTGTCCAGCCCCTAAGGCTCACCGAAAGAAAAAGCTCATCTCCACGTCAGCACCCGATGTGTGTAATCAACGGCCACGTTACGTCGACCAGCGTAGCGCAAGCCTAGGGTTCGGTTCGGTGGAAAAAAAATCTAGGATTCGGCCGAATCCGAACCCCGTCAAAAAGCCCAGTATTCGGCCGAATCCGAATCCGAATCCTGGATTCGGTGCATCCCTAAAGGAGACCCAACCAATATGGCGGCGACGCTGGATTACATTCCAGCACATCATTATAATGTCTATGGCTGAAACCACCTATATCCAATAATTTAATTTTACAGTGGAAATCACTCACCACGCCCACTCGTAAATATGCCACGATACTGAAGCAAAGTCGTATGTTATTTCCTGTTCAATGTAACGTTTTGAAAATCTCATTACAGGTATTTTAACGTTTGCTTTAAATATACAAAGGTTGCTCAAAGAAAAGATACCAGGTATGTATTTTCACAGTCCTAAGGGGTTGCTAGGGCATAGCTAGGTGTTCTGCATGGTTGCAAGGGTTGCCAAGTCTTAATCATTTTTATGGTCACTACTAGGTATGGGGCTAGTCTTCATTGTATACATCCATAGAGTTTTTACACTCTTGGGTTCTTCCAAGCCATGGTAAAGTTAAATATGGAAATTTTCTAGAGCAACATAACCAACCAACAGTTGGTTTGTTCATACTTTACACAAGCCCACATTTTCAGTGTGTGTAAAGAATCATTATATCATTGTTTTATTAAAAAACATAATTATGCTTATAAAAGTTCACCTCTGCTCAACCAGCCTACATGTTAGTCCGCAGCCACAAACGCTTGGGGTCGAGTTACATGTTAAATATAACTTAGGGATTTTTTTAAACCTGTAAATATGAGCAATGTTAAAAGTTAAGACCCCTAATATAGAAAGACGAGCATGTCTGGGCGATATGCAAGGAAGTGGGCGGGCATTGTTGTGGGGTAAAGTATGAGCTGTCTGTCTCTCTCTCTCGCCCACGTGCTCTCCCCCAATTGGGCAGTGAAGGTCACTGGAGGTGGTCTCACATTGCGCCAGACATAGGGGGACTAATAAGCACCCATGTGTGTTGGCGCATATGCGTGTAAATTCCTGTCACCTAATCTGTAGTTAAAACCCCAACCAGTAATCCATTTCACACCTCAGGTTGTTTTGTGACATTCCTAATCCTAAAACGTGCCAACTTAATCCTGCCAAATAAAGACACATGTTTTAACATCGCTGTGGTAATCGTAGACGCGTCAATCAGGGTACATTTGTGTTTGGGTGTTTTGTTTTATACAAGTGTGCACTCTAACATGCTCTCAATAAAAGGTCAATACAACACAAATATGCAAGTATTTAAAGGGGACATACCATGAAAATTTTACTTTTTTATAAGTGCTATAATTGGCTCCCCAGTGCTTTTATCAACCTAGAAAATGTGAAAAAGATCAACCCTGTAAATTAGTTTTGGTAAACCATTCTCCACAAGCATTTGAAAAAATTGTTCATTGAAGTTTGGCTCCCTTGTGATGTCAGAATTAATCTGCACTATCCAATCACGGCACTGCTGTTTAGGACAGAGATCAGATCATTGGTATGTTAAATGACACACCGAAAACGGCACATTTTTGCACACACCTACAAAGTGACAATTTTAACATGTTATAATAAATTATCTATATGATATTTTGAGCTAAAACTTCACATACGTACTCTGGAGACACCAAAGATTTATTTGACATCTTAAAACGTCTTGTGAAATGTCCCCTCTAAGGTAAATGATGAACAACTGTGTGGCTTTTTAAGAAGGGGTTTGCTATATATAGTGATCAGATTTGACGCTAGATAAAAAATCCCCTATAAGCTTAATGTCGAAGGATGGGTCCAAGCCATATCTGTCAGAAAATGGTCCCTAGATTTGGTACTAATTTGAACTCTTTAGGTGCAGAGGTGTAATTTTCTAAAGAGGTCCGCCCAACGACAGCTTAGGACCATTTTTTGACCATTTTTTTTTCGAACAGTGTAGGGACTAATGTGCACTTGCAATGCCCTCCTTGAAACACCCCGCCCACTTTTTGTCTAAAGTCTCAAAATACAGTAGTTTAGTTATCTATCTATCTATCTATCTATCTATCTATCTATCTATCTATCTATCTATCATGCTTTTATGTAGCTATTTAGGGCTGTCAAAAGACTAATCACGATTAATCGCATAAAAATATATAGATAGATATATAAAGATATATTTTATATTATAAAAATAAATAAATAAATATACCTATCTATCTATCTATCATGCTTTTATGTAGCTATTTAGGGCTGTCAAAAGATTAATCACGATTAATCGAATAAAAATATATAGATAGATATATAAAGATATATTTTATATTATAAAAATGAATACATAAATATACCTATCTATCTATCTATCTATCTATCTATCTATCTATCTATCATGCTTTTATGTAGCTATAGGGCTGTCAAACGATTAATCGCGATTAATCGCATATAAAAGAAAAGTTTTTTGCATAATTTATGTTTGTGCACTGTGTGTAATAATTATATATATAAATACACACGTTAATGTTTGTATTAAAGAAATATATATTATATGTTGATTTTTATATTATATTAATATAATATTTATATTATATTAAGTTTTATATTATAAAAATAAAAAAAAAATATTGTATTTGTTTTCTTAAATTCATAAATGTGTGTATTTATATATCAATAATATATACACACACAGTACACACACACACACATATATTATGCAAACACAAACTTTTTTTGTATGTGATTAATCGCGATTAATCGTTTGCCAGCCCTAATATTTAGCTAAATAAAAGCATGATAGATAGATAGATAGATAGATAGATAGATAGATAGATAGATAGATAGATAGATAGATAGATAGATAGATAGATAGATAGATAGATAGATAGATAGATAGATAGATAGATTTTTATTTCACCATGCATTATTTGAAACTCTTTCAGACAAGTTTACAAAAGCATTACAGACAGATCTGTCTCCTAGGTGTTAAAACTCATTTTAAATAATTAAATCCTGTATGCGAGTGTGAAGTTTCATGCTAAAGAAGGAAGAAAGAGGATTTTCTGAGTAACTGTCAGCTTAACCATTAAAAACCACAAACCCACGCATACCCTGTCAACAGCCTCACCCTGTAATGGCAACACCCACTCTGAGCAAGGGCCCCTATACACACACACACACACATATATACACAAACAAGATGTATTGGTACGTCACAAAGCCTATCTATCTATATGTGTGTGTGTGTGTATATGTGGGTGGCCAAGTGTATGTGGGCATGTTTAAGTAGGAAGACATGCATAGTTTGACGTGCATATAGGCTTAGAAAATTAGAGGAATCTTACTTTTTTATCACAACTCCTTTTGTCAGGTCTTATTTATAGTCAAGCGAACAAGCACAAACATATACAGTAGCATTCCAGCTGGTTTGGACCTCTTATTTATGTTTACATTTATGCATTTGGCAGAAACTTTTATCTTGTATCAAGCTATTATGGATTAAACGCATGACCTGTGCGGTGCTTGAACCAATTGACCTACAGAAACGGACAATAATATGTTATCCCAGTATATGAACAGCCGAAGTATGATTGACAGGCCAACTGTGAATACGATACATTCTCTTGGTATTCAAGGATCCCATAACTCAAAAGATTTGTTGTCGCTGGAAAGATGCCACCACACATCATTTATATCACACCAAGTGGAAAGTAACTTGCTTTGTTTTGAGGGAGAGAGCAACATAAAAGAGAAAATGACGGCACCCACCACGCACTTCCTCCCAGGAGCTGTTTGGCTATGCCCAGCCTCCTACCCAAAATAGCTCAAGATGCTGAGACAGATGGGAGGCTGTTGATGTGGCCCTCCATCCAAACATCCGGTTTTGATTACATTTCATTTTAAAGGTTGATATAGCTGCAGTACGCACATTTTTTTGTGCTATCTACAGAGGAAAATATCTTATATCCGGGATGGTATAAAAAAATAGATTCTGCTGTGCTGTTAGTTTGTGGGTTTTTTCAAGCTGTAATTTTACTGCAAAAATGAGAGGTGATGCAAAAATGCTGTCCACCATGAATTTGAGTCTGTCGCTGTGTTTGATGGGATTTTGTCACCTGTGAGGGTGGGTGTGGGAGTGAATATCCTGAGGTGTTTACTGTCTCGTAGACAGTGTTACAGACAAGTTGTGATGCAATGTATAGTCCACACTCTCTAGGCTTTAATCTAAGATGCCTTTTTTACAGACTTGTTCACTTGACAATTCGTACGTAGTGCAGAGACTACTAAATAAACATTCACTAAATTACTATTATAAAATGAAATATTTTTGTAGATGTAGTTTACGAAACATATAACTTGATCTTGTGGGAATTTTTAAAGGCGGGGTGTGTGATTTTTGAAAAACACTGAAAAAGGAAGTCGAGCTGACTACCAAAACACACTTGTTGCCAATCAGCAGTAAGGGGCGTGTATACTAACCTCCATCATTGCCTGGGTTGCGTATGTGTGGGGCGGGTCTATCAAAAGAAGGTCCAGATTCTATTGGGGTAGGGGCGTGGTTGTTTAGGTGATTTTAAATGTCAACATTGGCTTTCAGAGATCATGCACCCCGCCTTTAAATGGACACTCCACTTTTTTGAAAATACGCTCATTTTCCAGCTCCCCTAGAGTTAAACATTAGATTTTTCCGGGTCTGGCGCTAGCTTAGTTTAGCATAATTCATTGAATCTGATTGGACCATTAGCGTTGCGCTAAAAATAACCTATGAATTTTCGATATTTTTCCTATTGAAAACTATTTTATTAGTATTATAAAATGATGATAAACACAACAATGATACCCACCCACCCCTAAATCCAACATCACAGGGGCTAAAGCAAATCATAGTCCGTCGTGCGTAAAAACCTTTTTCGCAAAATTTGTAAAAACGTACAAATCGAATGGTCTTGCGCAATTCCATAAGATTGTGTTGGTGTTATTTTGTTGATACTGTAATTTAGTAAATTCATAATGTGTATAACATGAGTATATAAATTGTTACCATAAAATGAAACATCAGATGATTTGACCATTAGCATTGCGCTAAAAATAACCTACGAATTTTCGATATTTTTCCTATTGAAAACTATTTTATTAGTATTATAAAATGATGATAAACACAACAATGATACCCACCCACCGCTAAATCCAACATCACAGGGGCTAAAGCAAATCATAGTCCGTCGTGCGTAAAAACCTTTTTCGCAAAATGTGTAAAAACGTACAAATCTAAGGGTGTTGCGCATTCCATAAGATTGTGTTGGTGTTATTTTGTGGATACTGTAATTTTACAAATTCATAATGTCTATAACATGGGTATATAAATTGTTACCATAACATGAAACATCAGATGATTGGACCATTAGCATTGCGCTAAAAATGTCCTATGAATTTTCAATATTTTTCCTATTTTATTAGTATTATAAAATGATTATAAAAACAACAATGATATCCACCCACCCCTAAATCCAACATCACAGGGGCTTAAATAAATCGTAGTCCGTCGTGCGTAAAAACATTTTTTCGCAAAATTTGCGCAAAAGACGTATGAACCCTGCTAAATACAATAATACAAATACAAATTCTCATGATTTCCATTACAAATATCATCACTCTTTATCATTAAAAACAATAGAAATTTGCTTTATGTAGTTTTTTTTTAGTCTTATTCCAGTAGGATTTAAAGGGATAGTTCACCCAAAAATAAAAATACATTTTGTTATGAACCTGTATAAATGTCTTTGTTTTGATGAACACGAAGGAAGGTATTTTGGGAAATGTTTGTAAACAAACCGCTCGTGGACCCCATTTACTTCCATAGTATTATTTTTTCCTACTATGGAAGTTAATGGGGCTTATGATCGGTTTGGTTAAACATTCCCCAAAATATCTTCCTTCGTGTTTATCAAAACAAAGACATTTATACAGGTTTATAACAACATGAGAGTGAGAAAATGATGACAGAATTTTGATTTTTGGGTGAACTATCCCTTTAACGGTGTTTTGTTGGTTCCCATTCTCCAGATAAAATCCCAGAACCCAACACATTACCAGCAGAAACCACTATAGTTACCAATTAAACCAATGCAATTCCCATTATAACCCTTACATCCGTTCGAATTTCTGTAATTGTTTTTATTGTGTCTTTTTTTAAAAAAATATCTTTCGTCTCCCACTTAAGTTATAAAGTCAAACGGGTTTTAACGTCACGAAAGTGAGTTAATAGCAACGATGAGCGGCTTTACATTGTCAATGAACCGTACAGGAACTCCTTTAAAAACTCTCCTTTCGCACATGTTGTGTGGTTCGTCCGTCTGAAAAAGAAAAGCACAGAATAACCAATTAAATTTTTCAATATGTCATGAATGTGCGTATCAGTCAGGTCTCCCCGAGCAGCAGCATCACCGCCCGCGCGCGCTCTCGCGCTCTCGGTATTCCGTCCCACGCGCTCAGCGCCGCCCACACGAGGATTTGCGTCAAGCCGGCGCGTGGGAGTGAGAGAGCAATGCAGCTTACATCGGAATATCCCAGCAGAAGAGAGAGAGATAGAGAGAGAAAGAGTATGTGTGAGAGAGAGACTGCACCGATGAGCGTTCAACGGACTTTCTCTCCAGCGCGAGAGGCGGAGCGCAGCCCCGAGACGACGGCGAGCAACGGGAACAGTCGCGCGCACCAGCTGCGGAAGAGAGGTGAGCGATAATATAAACATTGCATGTTAAAAACATCACAGAAGTTCTCGTGTTGTTTATTTATTTATCTGTGTGTTGCTAATATGTTGAGTTTTTATCTGGTGGATGGGAACCAATGAAACACCGTTACTGGAATAAGACCCAAAACACACTACATAAAGAAATGTTGTATTGGTTTTAAATGTTAAAAAACAGCAGATAGCTCATATTGGTATTTGTAATGGGAACGATTAGACTTTGTATTAGAGCATTCAGAAGAGAAGTGTGCACTTTTAAAGTTTTTAAAATTTGATCTGGTTGACTTTAAAGTCGGAATATCTGCATTGCTTGCATTCATTGATGTTGTCAGATGCATGTGAGGCACTACATTTCATGTAGCCTACGTGTGCAGGTTGCTACGTGTTTATGCCTGTATGGAGAGTAATTTCCTATTTTAATAAACGGTTGTGTCTGCAAGATTATAGACGTGTGCAATAAAATACGATCCTTCTTTGGAAGTTGCAGTATAAGTAGTTGTTAGCAATGGCGATGTAATAACCAAATATGCAAGATTTGAACAAAAGTCGTTGGATTGTGAATATATATTAATGGTGTCTTGTTTAAGGATCTGGTCTGGTGGTGATGATAATGTTTTGAGTTTAAACTTTGCAAAATGTGATGCAGGAGCTATTATCAATGTGCATGGCACTCAACCCCAGATTGCACTAGGGGTACTGTCCTGGTACAGTGCATTAGATTAAATTTACATTTATTTATTTACCAGATGTTTTTTTCCACAGTGAATTACAAATGAGAGAGCATTTAACATTTTTATCAGACTACATTCATATTTTGCCTTTTGTCATTTAATTGATGCCTTTAACTAAACTAATTTAGGTAGATTGACTTTACTCTGGTAACACTGTGGGTGTCTTGGGGAGTTTTTTCCTTGCTATGCCACCTTTGCCTCATTGAGGGGTTTGTAAGGGCTTTTTTAAATGCTGCTTTGGAAAGATTTGTGTCTCGCAAGTGCTATACAAACAAACTGAATTAAATGGTAACCCTTTCAAAACATTGATAACGTCTACATACACCCACATAATGCGATTATATATATTGAGATTTTGTAAATATTGCGATTACCCTTCGTCTCATGCAAATACAACTCTTCAATCAAAATAATGGCATGTAAGTTATACACTTTAATCGCATTTATACTAGTGCTGTCAAAAGATTAATCGTGATTAATCGCATACAAAATAAAAGTTTGTTTTTGCATAATATATGTTTGTGTATATATATATATATATATATATATATATATATATATATATATATATATATATATATATATATATATATATATATATATATATATATATATATACAAAATAATGACACACAATACACACATAAGTATATAATGCAAACACAAGCTTTTATTTTATGTGCGATTAATCGCGATTAATCTTTTGAGAGTCCTAATTTAACTGAAGTGCGCATGTGTTTTCAGCTTGACCTTTAATCGCATTTATACTAGTGCTGTTAAAAGATTACTCGTGATTAATCGCATACAAAATAAAAGTTTGTTTTAGTTTTTTTGTTTTTGTATATATAAATACACACACATGCATGTATGTATGTATTTAAGAAACATTTACATGTATATATATTTATTTAGATTTTAATATATTTTATATGATATATAAGTAATATAATATAAAAATAATATTTTACATTATATAAAAATAAAATGAAAAATACATAAATAACATGCGTAATATATATATATATATATATATATATATATATAACTTAATAAATACAAACAATAGACACATAAATATATTATGCAAACTTTTATTTTGTGCGATTAATCGCGATTAATCTTTTGACAGTCCTAATTTAAATGAAGTGAGCATGTGTTTTTGGTATTCACCTTAAGTGCGATTTTTCGCAAGTTTTCCCATCTTACTGCGAATAAGTCCTCAGTGTGATTGTTGGAAATAATCACATTATTGGTTAGGGCTGGGCAAAAAAAAAGATTTTTCGATTAATCGTTTTCCCCTCGTGGTCGATTCAAAATCAATTCTCACATGCCATGAATCAATATTTTTTCCATTTTTTTCCACAAACATTGACCGTAAGATTAAAGTTAATCTAATTACTAGTCTTCTCCACTAGATGTTACCCTTTTTGTGCCTTACACCTTGTTACTAAGGAGCGAGAGGCGAGCCTGTCATTCATTCATTCAGTCTAATATATTATAATATAATATTCTGTATAATCTATATTCATTGAGTTGAATCGAGAATCGAGTATAAAAACCGAGTCGAGAATCGTAATAAAAAATCGGACCAAGAATTTAAATCAAACCGATAGCTTGTGAATCGATATCGAATCGATCTGGAACATCTGAATCGATACTCAGCCCTATTATTGGTGTACATGTAAACGTAGTCATTGACTCGACCAATGGTGAGATTACCTGTTTGGTTATTACTATTTTTTGGAATTACCTTTTAGTGCAAAAATTTGATCCTGTCTGTAAAATCTCGGTTTATTCAGTTTAATCTTTGACATGACCTTAGTCAATATTGAAGATTTCAAGGTTATATTTTCCCAAAAACACCAAAAATGACTTAAGCTGGATTTTCACAGACAACGGTGCAAATTACAAAAAAATATATAGATGCCAAGAATGTTTTACTTGATTTTACGGTATTAAGTTCTTACTGTATTGTTGTGTGTTTGCATGTGTGTAGCCATGTCGGTACTGTTGCCACGTTCTTTGGGGGAGCTCCAACTGTACAGAATCCTGCAGAAGGCCAACCTGCTGTGCTACTACGAAGCCTTTATCCAGCAGGGCGGCGACGATGTCCAGCAGCTCTGTGAGGCCGGCGAGGAAGAGTTCCTCGAGATCATGGCCCTCGTCGGAATGGCGACCAAACCTCTCCACGTCCGACGACTCCAAAAAGCCCTACGCGATTGGGTGACCAACCCTTCCCTCTTCAACCAACCGTTGACATCTCTACCTGTTTGCAGTATACCGGTTTACAAGCTCCCCGAAAGTTCACCGGGGGTACAACAGAACCAACTCACAGTACCCAGGGCGTTGTTACCCACAAGCCCCAGTCCGGCGAGGCTGGATATCAGCAGAGACGGGACACCGGGGTGTTCTCCGCTACAAGGGGCTAGCGAGGGTCGCTTCTGGGGGAGCGAGAGCGAGCACAGTCTATCTCCATCCGGAGCATGTTCCCCGTGTTCTCCACACGACGCCCTCGACGCTCTCGACGCAGCCGCCGTCCAGTGCGTGACGGACTGCGTCGAGAGACTAGCCCAAACGTTGCCCAAAAGTGACCCCGCTGAGGTCAAAGAGCACGTCCGTGCCAACAAGAAGCTTAGCAAGATGATCGGCCACATCTGTGAGATGAGCGAAGACGATCCGCAGAAAGAGGCGGAGGTTCGGAAGTACAGCGCCATCTATGGGAGGTTCGATTCGAAACGGAGAGACGGCCGACAACTTACGATGCACGAGGTTTGTATTTATTGTGAATGTGCGAGTGTGCGTTGTGGTGTCTTTAATAATTACAATGCGTACAATCTGACTCTCTTTTTTTTAATGTGTAGCTAACAGTAAATGAGGCGTCTGCTCAGCTATGCATGAAAGATTTATCACTGCTAAGCCGAAGAGACGAACTTTTCTCACTAGCTAGGCAGATTTCACGCGAAGTCACCTACAAATACACCCGCAGGAGCAACAGGTGAGACACAAACTTTTGGTGATGTCACCTCTTAAAATTTACTTCCATAAAGTTTGTGTACGAACTTTTTCATGTAAACTGCAATTTTTTTCTTTAATGTTGCCCTCTTTGATATATTTGGTCTTTAAATGTATGTTGCTTGCGACTTTTCTTACGTCTTTTTACGTTGTTTTTATCTTAGTGTAAATAAAAACCCCAAATTTGTCTTTCTTTTAGGTCTCACTGCGGCGAAGAGGAGGAACCGTCTCCCAAGAGAATCAAATCCGAAGTGAGTTTCCTAAATTCAGTTCACATTCATAATCCTTACCGCTGCAACAGATTGCTTTATTTTCCGGAGACGGCACGCTTCAGCCTTGCAATCATTTTCAAGCTCCAGGTGGTTTCTCAAGAGCTCTTTATTAGTTTTTCCGGTCTTGTTGTGATATGCCACCTCTTTGCCTTTGCGTCTAAATCGGAGGCGTGATTTTGTGTCGCTCTGTTAATAATCTCCGGTGTATAATTAACGTCATGATTCACTCCGAAATGATGCCTTCACGACGTTTCTCCCGTGAGTTTGCCTCAAGGTGAACATCCAAAAGTAAATGATGCTGCTGTTTCTCCATCTCTATGGAGCTATGAGTCAACAAGACTCTGTTGTTCTGCGTGATCAGATTTCAGCTTGTTGGATAAAAACACACACACACACACAGGCAGAGAACTACACGGTGGACTCGAATATAATTTTTTTTAATCATCCTGTGGGTGTGTGCAGAATTACCCACGCCGGCGCTGTGCCTGTCTCTGCCTGAGTCTAACGTCATACGTGGACACACGCAAACACCACACACACACAAGTAGTGACCTCAGAGGAAAATCTGGAGGTGGTTAATGGGCGACAAGAGGTGACAATTTGTTCAGAGGTGACGAAGTCTGATCTGATACAGTGACAACAGTTAAAAAAGGCTGGAAACTACCATAGCAAATAATTGTTTACGTTATTAATGTTTTTAAACATTGGGGTCACTGGGATACAAGGTCCTATATACAAAAATCCGTTACCTAAATCTAAACTACTACTAAAATTTATTTTTAAAAATCACTTTGACTTTTACTTAAAGGGACACTCCACTTTTTTTGCAAATATGCTCATTTTCCAGCTCCCCTAGAGTTAAACATTTGATTTTTAAATTTTTTTGAATCCATTCAGCTGATCTTAGGGTCTGTCTGTACCACTTTTAGCATAGCTTAGCATAATTCATTGATTATTACGCCAGAATGAGAGTATAGTTCCTAGCCATCTCTGCCTAGAAAATCGCAACTTTTAACTTTTAATCTTAGTACACGATGTAACTACAGAAGAGTCAAGTTTAAATAGAAAAGATATCGAAACTCTTTGGTTATTTTTGAGCACGATGCTAATGGTCTAATCAGATTCAATGAATTATGCTAAGCTAAGCTTAAAGTGGTACCGCCAGACCCAGAGATCAGCTGAATGGATTCCAAAACTTTAAAAATCAAATGTTTAACTCTAGGGGAGCTGAAAAATTAGAATATTTAAAAAAAAACTGGAGTGTCCTTTAGCTAAAGTGTTATTTTAAGGAGTATATATGTGTGCAATTAAGGAGTTCAAATGCAAAACCCATGACATGTTTGTTTGTAATTAAATTTTTTTTGAGTCTCTTATGTTTAGATTCAGTAATTTCACTTTGATGGCATTGAAATGCCTTATTTTTAAAAATGTCACGTCATTTTAGTGGTATTTAACACATTTTTGTATTTCACTGCAAAACCCTCTAAGTGCCATTCATGCTTTTTTGGCAAAAACCTCTACTAAAACTTCTTTGGACAAAACTTAATAAATAGTTGCAAAATCACTAAAGATGCAAACATTGCAAATGGGTCAGTGACAAAAACGGTTTGGCAGGATGAAAAATGTTAAAATATATATAAAAAAAACCTCGTTTTAAAAGCATCACGTATATTTCAATGCACATAGTGTATTTATGTTGATTTTATGCAATAAAAAATTACAGCTACACTGTTTTTTATGAAAGTTAGACTGAATGGACCCAAAAATGTCAAATGGTGTAACCACCAATTGTGCCAAAGAATAAGAAATATTAAATATTTGATCTACCTAGATGGCATATAACCATAATCAAAAAAATAAAATCATCACACGAAAACACATTTTATTAGAGTTATTTCTAAATGTAAATTTTTATGCGTTTTTGTAATATTTGTCCGGACATATGCTGAAAACAGCTTTGTTTTCTAAATAATCTTTGACAAATGATGTAAAAATGTATGTCAAAAAACCATATACTACACTAGATGATAATATTTTCCACATTTTTTATGAATATATTTACATTTTAATAAAAAAAACTAGTTACACCAATTGACACAGACCGGTTACACCACATTGACATTTTTGCAATTATCCCCCAAATATTCTGTCAAAATGAAGTTATAGACGGTTTCAGCAGTAACAACATAAACAAGCGGCTGTCTTGGTCCGCACGTAACTTCCGGTAAACTCGGCTTATATTAAGTAACAACAAAGTTCTTTAAACGTAGTTTATTTATATAACAAGCAAAAAACAACAGATTACCTAGGAAACCAAAACATTTGTTATTCTCGACGAGACTTTTGTTCAAGAGATCAGTTTAGCAACTAGTCAGACCATTAAAAAAATTAAAGAAACCGGATGTAAAGTTCGGATCCAGACGTGTATCTCGTCAGCGCACGTGCGTCCGATGAAACCGTCTATACCAGAAATTTTAGACTTGGACCTCAAAAAAAGAGAATGTATGCAAGTAATCTGCAAATTTATTTTGAAATTTTAACCATTTTATATTTAATTAAACCATATGGACACAAAAAATTTGCATCACGTCATTGACCCAAATGATAAAGTCCGAATGTAAAAATGAAGAAACTGAACCAGACATTAGGGGGCACTGATCCATGTCAATGCCACATTCGTGTTGTATTCAGGTCCAAGTACTCACAAGGTACCCAAGTATGATCCATGGTCGTTTCGTTTGATGAATGTTTAATATGTGCCGAGAGCATTCGGTTAATATCATCTCATTTTTAACAAAGGTGCCGTTAAGTGGCTTTTGCATCAGAGCTGACTGCTACATCATTATCCTCATTTTACATATAGTACAGTAGCATACTGTTTAAGAGTTGGAAAATTATGTGAAACTAAATTTAATCAGTTTTTAATCGAACAAACATTGATAACAACATAAAAAAAAGTGTAGCTGCGAAAGGAGATTCAGTCGAGCTCTGATTTACCTTCACAGTCACTGTCGGCCTTGCAGATGATTCACTTTGTACCGACAGATTTTCCAAACTGTGCAAATGTCAAGTGGCACCAGAGACACAAATAGATGAAGCCATCATTGAGATATTAAACTCTGTCACTTCAGCCTGTGTTAGATTCTCATGATCTCATTCCTCGGTTAGGATGGTGTCTACGATCTGCAGGAGGCCCTGCACGTTCTTCACACGCGACAGGAGACGGTGAGAGAGCAGCTCGCAATCGCCAAATCGAAGGGAGAGGAGTCGATCAGACAAAGTCTACAGGTAGTGACATCTATGAACTGTAAATCACTTTTTTTTTGTTATCTGTGTGAAAAAGACTCAAACAATTTTGTTTGACTGCTTCAAAATGGTTTGAACTTTAAATGCTGCTTGTTAAAGGGACACTCCAATTTTTTTGAAAATATGCTAATTTTCCAGCTCCCCTAGAGTTAAATATTTGATTCTTATCTGATCTCTGGGTCTGGTGGTACCACTTTTAGCATAGCTTACCATAACCCATTGAATCTGATTAGACCGTTAGCATCGCGCTAAAAAATAACCAAAGAGTTTAGATATTTTTCCTATTTAAAACTTGACTCTTCTGAAGTTACATCATGTACTAAGACCGACAGAAAATTAAAAGTTGTAATTTTCTAGGCAGATAGAGTCAGAAGAGTCAAGTTTTAAATAGGAAAAAATCAAAACTCTCTATTTTTTGTGCGATGCTAAAGGTCTAATCAGATTTAATGGATTATGCTAAGCTATGCTAAAAGTGCTAGCGCCAGACCTGGAGATCAGCTGAATGGATTCCAAAATGGTAAAAATCAAATGTTTTAATCTAGGGGAGCTGGAAAATGAGCATATTAAAAAAAAAAGTGTAGTTTCCCTTTAAATATTATTTGAAAACAATGTCTGAAAAGTTTGTTTCAACGTAGTTTGAACTTTGTTTGTCTAAAAATAGTTACTTTAAACATTTGTTCCAAAGTTTTGTTTTAAGTTAAAAGTGTTTAAAAGTTTGTTTCAAAATAGTTTGAAGCACTTCTTAAAAAAACATTGGTTGACATTTAAAAAGTTGAAAATGTTCACTGTAAAAATATTCCGTAGAAATTACAATGTTATTACAGCTGGGTTGCCGGTAATTTACTGTAGATTTAAATTGATGTTATTTACTGGCAAGAGTTTGTTAAAAGTTAAATAAATTTTAAATATTAACAAGTCTTTATGTTTACAGAATAAAACTATACAATAACAGCCTCATGCAAAGCATTCTGGGAACCAGAAATCATCATCAACCTTTTTCTGTTTTTTGCTTCAGATTTTGTTTCCCAGAATATTTTGCTTGATGCTGTTTTTTTTAGTTTTACTCTGTAAAGACAAAGACTTGTAAATGTTTAATGTTCATTTAACTTTAAACAAAATGTTGCCAGTAAAAAAACATACATTTAAATCCACGGTAAATTACCGGCAACCCAGCTGCAATTTCTACGGATTTTTTTTACAGTGTTTGTTTGCAAATAAACGAAAACAAAAGTACGCACATCAACCTCACATGGGTGCTTGACTAAAAATAATCCCAGCCCAATTTCAGAAAAATCAGCACACCAAAAATATAAAAAGTGTATTTGCTGTCGATGAAGAGCCTGCGAGCTCGAAACGTCACACGTCATTCGCAAGTCTTATTAAATACATTTTTTGAGCTTTGTTGTGCCCACTTTACTTATACTTTTGCTTATGCTTGCAAATATTGAAATATATTTTAGGTTTAGGAAGTGCATTTACAATTTTTCCAAAATGTTCCAATTTTCCAATGTTCCAAGTTTGTATTTAAAATTCGGAAACGGCATTTAGTTCACACTCAGCATTTTTGTATGCAGGTTCAACTTGATTCTCTATTGGCCAAGCAGGTGGAGCTCCTGCGGGACGCTGCGATCCAGGAGAGACTGAAATCTTTGGATTGGCGGATTCCTACGGCGGCTCTGAAATATCTCACTCCCACACCTCAACACTGCAACAGCGGACTCTCACATGTCTCCGGTACGTTACTCCTTCCTCTCCATCTGCAATGGCCTCCTGCTAGTCTACAATCGGTTGATTAAAAGTAAATGCATGCTTATATAATGTATAACATGTCACATATGTTCTCTTGTAGCTTAGTTAGTATTACCAATGCAAATGTCATGGGTTTGATTCCCAAGAATTGATTGAATGCACTATAAGTCACTTTGGATTAAAGCATCTGCCAAATGCATAAATGTTAATGTGATTAAATGCAGGTGAAAGACCCTTAAATCTGCGTTTGACTGACGTTCCACTCGGCAGACAGCTGGCCAATGAGCTGAAGCGACATCACAAACAGATCACAGAGGAAAGACACAACCAACAAACCTCAGACGAGAGGAAAACAGCGACCACAGGTTAGTGCCCACAAACAGCTACACTGATATAAAGAACCTACATCGTACAGCAATATCTTTTTAAAGCCTGTTGGTAAGTGCAAAACATAATATGCAATGAGCATATTTAATTATTATATTCAAAGAGAATATACAGGAAATTTGTATGCGGTATTAAAAAAAAAAATTTAGCATCTAAAGTGCTGTCAAGTATTTAGTGTGAGCTCATTTTACACTTGAGCAATAGCAGGAAACCTGCAGGATCTCTTATGAAATGAAATTTCTAATTATAGTCTAATGACATCAGGACTTCGGCCTCTTTGTGTTTGTTTAGTGCCAAGAGAGGTCAACACTAAATATTGACTTAAATATTAAGTATTTTTATTCAGAAAATTGTGGTTTTCTTTATAATTCGTAAATATTTCCTGTATTTTCTTAATAAAGAGAGCAAAAAATAAATATGGATGGTCATTGAAACTTCTGCTCCTGGTGGGCTAAGACGTACAATACTGTATATGGTAAAATACTCCATTCATAATTATATATAAAAGCCAAAGTAGCCAAAATTAGGTTTCTTAGCAGGCAGCATAATGTTGCCACCTACTTTCTGGAACAGCTTTTGTGTGCACACATGATGCCTTAAAGGGATAGTTCACCCAAAAATGAAAATTCTGCCATTATTTACTCACCGTCATGTATAAACATCTTTGTTGTGAACACAAAGAAACATATTTGTACTTGCACAGAAAGCTGGAGCACCATTTGTTTCAATAGTAGGAAAGAAAGATCCTATGGCAGTCAATGGTTACAGGTTTGCAACAACTTAAAGGATACGTCCATTTTCTTAAAAAAAAATCCAGATCATTTTCTCACCACCATGTCATCCAAAATGTTAATGTCTTTCTTTGTTCAGTCGAGAAGAAATTATGTTTTTTGAGGAAAACATTCCAGGATTTTTTTCATTTTAATGGACTTTAATGGACCCCAACACTTAACAGTTTTAATGCAGTTTAAAATTGCAGTTTCAAAGGACTCTAAACGATCTCAAACGAGGCATAAGGGTCTTATCTAGCAAAACGATTGTCTTTTTGTCAAAAAAAATTAAAAATATGCACTTTTAAACCACAACTTATCGTCTTCCTCTGGTCCTGTGACGCGCCAGCACGACCTCACATAATAGATCATTACGTCAAGAGGTCATGGATGACGTATGCGAAACTACGCGCCCAGTGTTTACAAGTGTGGAGAAAGAGGACCGTTCCGACGTGGAATGATACTAATTAATGTCTTTGTGTCAGTTTATTGTTTAAAATGGTCGAAAAATTTGCGTTTCATATATGTAACACGTGACCTTTCGACGACATTACGCTATTACGTGAGGTCGCGCTGGCTGGTCACACAGCCAGAGGAAAAAGAGAAGTTGTAGGTTAAAAGTGCATATTTTTATTTTTATTGCAAAAAATGACAATCGTTACGCTAGATAAGACCCTAATGCATCGTTTGGGATCGCTTAGAATCCTTTGAAACTGCAATTTTAAACTGCATTAAAACTAATAAGTGTTGGGGTCCATTAAAGTCCATTAAAATTAGAAAAATTCTAAAATGTTTTCCTCAAAAAAAATTAATTTTTTCTCGATTGAACAAAAAAACAGATATCGACATTTTGAAAGACACGGTGGTGACTAAATTATCTGGATTTTTTTTAAGAAAATGGACTAATTCTTTAAGAGTGAATAAATGGTGACAGAATTTTCAATTTTGTGTGAACTATCCCTTTAAAATGCTGTCTAGGTAGGGAAAGCATATAACTGCATTGAGAACCTTACGCAGATGTAGGCAGATGTATTTGCGTGCATATCGTGCACAAGTTTATCTGAATATCATCCTTAATACGTCAAAACAAAGCACTTTTCGTAATGTATGCAATCTTTCATGCAAATGTTATCTGTGAAGGTAGGACTTTCTCTCTGAAACTCCTACCTGCCCATCCACACTGTGTTAGAGCTGTGCGAGTAGGTGAGGATTTAGTCGACTCTTTGACGTACTGGGTTTTTTCTTTCACCACACTGTGGGTAGGACCTGATGTCAGTCAGAGTAATTTACTGATCGTCTTTTGAACGCGCCTGATTTGAATATCTGCAATATGCGTTATAACATCTGTATTCCTGTCTATGCCCTCTTTGGTAATTTCTGACACTAAAAAGTACCCGGCCGAATTTTGTTTTTTACTGGCAATGTCTTAAATATTGATCAATACGATCAGATTGAGAATGAAGTTGGATTTTTTCAATCTTTGTTAAAAGCACCCAACGCAATTTAAGACGTATAAATTAAAACCTGTGAAATTATCTCACAAATAAATCAAAGTGGATTCAGGCACAAACTTTTATCACTTTTCTTTGCATGTAAATATTTAATAAAAAAAAATATTTCAGACTTTGGGAAAGGGGAAATGTGTGCTTTCCAGACCTTTCATATTTCAAATTCTAAACATATCTTGAAATATAATGCAGAACTGCAAAAAAAAAAATGAATATGCAGACATGTATTTAATATCTGTTTCCTTTCAATCACAGAAAATGGGTCATCTCAAAAGGAGCCCAGCCTTTTGGACAAGACCATCAAATCAGAACCTGAAGACTCCAGATAACATCTTCAACCTCTCACACTGTAAAAAGTGAAAGTTGGATCTACTTAAAAAAATTACTTTTTAAAAAAATACTATTTAAAAAAAAATCGCAATGAAACGGAAGTAGCGATCATCTTATTTTTACGATTTAAAAAATCGCAATTAAACGGAAGTAGCGATCATCTTATTTTTACTAAAAAAAAAAATCGCAATGAAACGGAAGTAGCGATCATCTTATTTTTACGATTTAAAAAATCGCAATTAAACGGAAGTAGCGATCATCTTATTTTTACTAAAAAAAAAAATCGCAATTAAACGGAAGTAGCGATCATCTTATTTTTATTATTAAAAAAATCGCAATGAAACGGAAGTAGCGATCATCTTATTTTTACTATTTAAAAAAACTCAATCAAACGGAAGTAGCGATCATCTTATTTTTACTATTTAAAAAAAAAATCGCAATTAAACGGAAGCAGCGATCATCTTATTTTCCTCGTCGCGAGGTATAACCAAGTGTAACAGCTTCTGAAATTAGAAAAAATGTAGGGCGGGACTTTTCAGGGCGGGAAATTGTCCAACGAGAACTGATTGGATCGTTGGAAGTTGGGTCATGTTGCTATTTGCTATAGCCTGTGACCGGAAGTAAAGAAAGATTGTTTCCAGGAGATTAGCGTTTTTATTAAAGATTATAAGGGCACCCAATTATTTTTTTTTTAAATGAAGCTCACAGATAAGTTATTTGTAAAAAAAAAACACATTATTCCAAAAAAATGAAAGTTTTTAATTTCATTAAATTGACTTTAAAGGTGTAGCAGAGGATTTTCTCGAATTTTATAAAAGAACCGCCTTCTCCACTTTTTAAAAAAATGCAATTGCGCAACACTCCTGATTGACAACTAGGAGGACCAATAGTCTAGATGATCCACCCGAAGAAAAAAAATCCTCCGCAATACCTTAAAGCTTTATCAATATTTTACTTAAAGTGAGAAAATTTAAGTAAAAAAATCTATTCTTTTAGGAGTTACCAATTGAAGTATTTTTTTTAAATTAATCCAACTTTCACTTTTTACAGCGTAAAACTTGTGTTTTGTTTTCTCAGTGGATATCTAGTATTAAAACTGTGTGGCCTTACAAAATGTAAATGCCTATAGATTTATTTTCATTTTATTTTTAAAAATTATTTAAAATTTTAGAAGAAGAAAAAAAACGCGCAAAAGTCTTGCAGTCTGTGTGCACACAAAAAACTTACAAGAGCGTAATTGTGACTATATCAGTTTGTAAATAATCTTATTTTACTGCATGTTTTATTTTTAAACTATTTTTATTTAACATATAAGCACTCTGCGACTGAAGCACAACTTGAGGTTTTTAGTTTTTGTTGAGAATTTTAAGAGGTATCGTTCCTCACCAATGGTATTTGATGACATTCATCTGTTCGTATTGATTTGTCAGTGAAGATGTGAAGTTCATTGAAGAATAATAAATATGTAGGCTTAGCTTTTTCTCGACTTCGTGATTGCGTCACTAAAAAGTGTACTAATTGTGTGACCAACTTTAGCTTTTATCAACAGACAAAATTCATAGATTGTGTATCTCGCTGTCATGAGATGTTAAATGTTTTGATGTGACTGCAGTAAACGTTTGTAAATGTTTTGATCACACATTAATGTTTTGTCTGTTATATGCGCTAGTCTGTTGTTGATGTAGTACTGGTCTGTTTACTAAACGCATCTTTCACCGTTTTTGTATGTTGTCTTTGTGAAATTCTCGTACAATAAAACCAAACTGAAGAAATGGGCTTCAAGAATTGTTTTTCAACACATTAAACCTAATATTTGTCTAATTTATGATGTCTAAAAAGAAACTTTATTCGGTGCAGTTTATGTGCACTGCAAAAAATTATTTTCAAAAAAAAAAAATTCTGAGTATTTTTGTCTTGTTTTCAGTAAAAATATCTAAAAATTCTTAAATTAAGATGCTTTCTTGATTAGCAAAACTACCCAAGAAAATAAGTTGAGTTTATAGACAAAAAATATCAAATTTAAGTGATTTTGTGCATAAAACAAGCAAAAAAATCTGCCAATGGGGTAAGCAAAAAAATCTTAAACATTTTGACACTAAATTCAAGAAAAATTAAAGAAAAATTTGCTTACCCCATTGGCAGATTTTTTTTTGTTTGTTTTATGCACAAAATCACTTACATTTTATATTTTTGGACTAAAAACTAAGAATTTTTTTCTTGAAAATGATTTTTTTTGCAGTGTGGGGAAGATATTTGCATTTTTTATTAAAGATTATGAAGACACATGAACTTTTAAAAAATAAGTTCACAGATAAGAAAAAATATAAATATAAAATACCAAAAAAATACAACATTATTCAAAAAAATAAAAGCTTTTTAATTTCAATTTCATTGTGACTTTAGCTTAATCAACCAAAGTTTTTCATTTAAAGTAAGAAAATTTAAGTTGATTAAGTAAAAATTAAATTATTTTAGGGGTCTTTTTTAAGTTAATCCAACTTTCACTTTTACAGCATAAAACTTGTGTTTTGTTTTCTTTATTCGCTGCAGTTTATTTTTATTTGGTTTCACCATAAAATAGCATTGAAACATTGCAATGAAACTTGTAAGTTCCTACCAAAAAAAGTCTTAAGCGAGATAAAATGCAAAACTTATTACAGATCAGTTTACATTTATACATTTGGCAGACACTTTTATCCGAAGACACTTGTTTTATCAGTACGTGTTTAACATGGGAATCGAACAAACATGTTGATAAAATGTATAACTTGCAATACATTGTAAGTCATTGCAAAAAAATGATTTCCAAGAAAAAAAATCTTAGTATTTTTGTCTTGTTTTCAGTAAAAATGTCTAAAAATTCTTAAATTAAGATGCTTTTTCTTGATGAGCAAAACAACCCAAGAAAATAAGTCTAGTTTTTAGACCAAAAATATCAAATTTAAGTGATTTTGTGCATAAAACAAGCAAAAAAATCTGCCAATGGGGTAAGCAAATTTTTCTTGAATTTTTCTTTAATTTAGTGTTTAAGAAAAATGTTAAAGATTTTTTGCTTACCCCATTGGCAGATTTTTTGCATGTTTTATGCACGAAATCACTTAAATTTGATAGTTTTTACCAATTTTCCTGCCTCGTTTTGCTCATCAAGAAAAAGCATCTTAATTTAAGAATTTTTTGATATTTTTACTGAAAACAAGACAAAAACACTAAGAATTAAAAAATAATAATAATTTTTTGCAGTGTGCCGAATCCATAAATGTAAAATTAAAAGATAAACAAAAGTAAAAGTATGAATTTCACATTTTGTGTAGTTTTGGTACATTTTCATGTGAATCTCATGTAAATTCCCACGTAGAAACCCATTGGATCACACATGACATATTCTCCACGTGTGATCCCATGGGTTTTCACATGGGAATTTACATGAATATGTACCATATGTTTCACACATGCGTTTTTTCCCATGTGAAATTCAGGTGGCTTTTTGGTATTCATACATAAATACATCTTTTAACTTCATATAAGCAACTAACAAGTTAATTTTAAAGTTTATTTATAGAGACGGCCCCCGAAACAGCTCATAATCTGGAAGTGGTTCATGAATCGAGCTGATCCAAGCAGCTTCATCTTCGGGTTGTGTCGCACACATGCGTTAATGCTAAAAACACCCACATACGCACACGCACACACACAAATGTGCATTCATCATTACTTAGGTGCACAAGCCCTATACGGTCCTTCCTCAGACAGACGTCATAACACCTACAGCATCTCTTAGTGTGAGGGAGACGGATCACCGTGGTGACCCAGATGTGTGGGCGGAGCTTGAATGGGGGCGTAAACAAACCCAGCCAGTGCATTACTGTGGTTTGCAGCAAAGACTATATTATAGACTAATGGGGACACTTGTTTAGCATAAAATAAGTAAGATACATTGAGGATCAAAGGTTTAGACATTTTGATAAAGATAAAACATATCAGCTCTCCTTAAAAAAACATAAAGGCTTCTTAAACTGTATTTTGGCTTGACAGCATGGGATTTCCCATGAGGCGTCTCCTACGCGTTTGGGGTTAACCATAAGCGTGTGTTTCCTGATCTCTGTTAAACGCAGTCTGCATGTGAAATGTTCGCTTGGTGTGTTCGTGTGGGTGAGGTGAGTTGAGTTCAGATATACTCAACATAGTTTAAAATTCACTTATGCTGTCTGGTGCATTCAAATGCAAGGGTTATCCAAATTATGAGAGAGATACTTATGTATAAAAAGTGCTCTGTAATGGACTAGTCATCTATCCAGGGTGTACACTACATTGTACACTACACTAAATTGCCTCTTGGCCTCTCGGATAGGCACCGGCCACCATCGACTCTGCAGAGGACAAACGGGTTCAACAAATAGGTGGATCATATGTATAAGAACTGGTGTGCAATTTTAGTTTCAGACTACATGATTCGTTTCTTTCAGTACAATTCATTAAAAGTAATAGAGATGTATCTTTTTTTGATGTCCACAAGGTGGCAAAACAACCAAAGGTATGAAAAAGCTAAAGACGAGGACGTCAAAAGAGACTTCCTGTTTTAATTATGCATATTTTAATATAATATTTATATGCTTATATGCACTGTTTAATGTAAAATACATATTTTGCCGGAAAATAGAAACAAGACAAGACATTTGTAATACAAGTATATACGTTAGAGATTAATTTGAAAGTAAATGATAAATTAAATGTTTTGTGCCCTTCATGGCCCCCCAAAGAAAATGTATTACATAAAACATGCAAAACATAACATTTGAATTAAAGGAGTAGTCCACTTTAAAGATGGGGTCCATTGACTTTTTATAGTATGAAAAAATCCTATGGTAAGTCAATGGGCCCCATCTATAGAGTGGACTACTCCTTTAAATAAAACTTAGAAAATATACAGTGTAGTGCTGTTGGTTAGTAGCCTTATTTTTCTGGGGTTTATTAAGACAGAATTCATAATAAATGAATGTATTTTATAAAATGTCATAAAACTGGGGCCCCCCGGCACCATCTCTGGCCCCCAGTTTGAGAGCCACTGACATCTCACTGAGCCATGCACAGTGTTTTGATTGGGCATTGCGATGTTAATACCGGGCGAGGCAAGCATGCAGTAAAACTCAGAAGGTCTTAACCCATTGGTCGTGTTTAACACACTGTAAACTGCAAGTATGCCTGCAATTTTAACGTTAAAATGACAACAATGGTTAATGTGATTGTCTAACATGTACATTATTATACACTCAAAAACGACGGTAAAATATAAACAAACACAACCATTCTCACATGTAAAGATAAGATACTATATACAATAGTAAGGGTGAGCGGGGCATAAACTAAAGCGGGTTAATTGTAACACGGCTACTTTACATAATTATACAGGAACAAAGAGGGTTTTGGAGGCACAAAGGTACATTTCTTCATCTTAAGTCACCAAATCCAACCTTATACTATTTTAATGACTGTCCAGGGTTCCCACGGGTCCTTGAAATTCTTGAAAGTTTGTGAATCTGGGGGGGAACTGTTCGCTTTAAATGCTTATATCTTCTGTATGTGAATGTTGATTCAAAATGCTTTTTTGCATAGTTGTGTTTGACACATGAAAACGTCTCGGGTTACGTATATAACTGTTGTTCCCTGAGAAGGGAACGAGACCCTGCGTCTCCCTTGCCATACTTCCTGCGTCCCTGTAACGCCGTCTTTGGCAATATTTCAGATAGCGATATACTTCCTGGCTCCCGCGTCACCCTGTCTTTGTCGTTAAGCCTCACCATTGGTTGAATTTGATATACACATTTAGACGCACTTACCCCTGGAGGCGTCCCCAAAGTGTCACCGCAGTGACGCAGCGCGAGTTCCCTGGAAAGGGAACTGTAACAATATATCTTAAAAGGTAACACAATGTAACCTTGCTCTCACTTGAAATGTGTCCCCACATTTAGTCCTTGAATTTGAGGGTATTGGACTTGGAAAGTCCTTGAAAGGTACTTGAATTTGAAGTTAATTAAGGTGTGGGAACCCTGACTGTCTTGTTACCTAAAACATAACACCATTTTGAAAATGTCAGCAACTCTTGGTAACTGATAGCTGGGATTGAAAACATTTTTACACAGTGGGGTTAGTTGTCACACGGTGTTACAACTAAGCCTGCAGTATACAATGATTATGAAATGAAAACAATGTAAATACTATTCATCAAAATGATAACTGTTTATACAATATCATGGGAAAAATTATGATAATTGCCCTTTCAAAAAAAATCTATTCATATGCATTGATGCATAATAAAACAATGGTTAGATGAAGGATCATGGATATATGAATATGTGGACAGAATTTTATTAAATTATTTTATTGAGTTTGTGCCCCACTCTCCCTTATTTATTATAGTAAACTGTAGCAGAATTTATCTACTTAGTACTGTAGTGTTTCTGAACTATAATTATGTGTATATATATATATATATATATATATATATATATATATATATAAAATATATAATATATATATATATATATATATATATATATATATATACAATAGTATTATTACTGTATTATATAACTATATAATAATAATAATAATAATGTATTATAATATAGTTATAATTAATGTATAATTATTATTAATTATACATTTATAATTTATTTATTTATAAGCACATTGGCTATTTTAAAATGGCATACTACCGTACTACTTTTATTATTGATGTAGTGTATAGTATACTGAACACAGCTCTCGAATTTTCCGTATTCATACAATAGCGACATGGGCCGTTTCTCAATCCGAAGGATGCAGCCTCCGGAGGTCGCATATGCGGGCAGCATACGTCATCAAGGCTGGTTTATTTCATTTAACTGAGCAAGTAAGAAGCATATTACAACAATTTACGATAAACTAAGAATAATAGTCAAGGCTGAACTACTCCATCATTCTACTGTTTAAAATGTACCTTTCCATACATACTTTCAAAACAATGCTTAGTGTGCAGTACGCCAGTAATCTTCCGTTACGAACACAGCCAGCCGCTCTCCCTGTGAAGGGAAGTGATGTACGCCATAACAATGATTGACTTGCGGATCATCCAATCAGCGCTGAGAACAACGTCGCGGGGGCCAATAGAACACGAGTGCCGCTTCAGTGGGCGTGTTTTATTCTGTTACGTACCGAATCGAAGCAACGAGGGAAGAAACCGGCACGACTCTGTCATATAGAGGATTTACGGACGTTATAAAAACCACAATACCGTTACTTTAACCGAAAATATCGCACTTTATTAAGCCTGTTGCGCTTGAAATGTTACAGTTTAGGTTCTCGGGGGCGTTAAAGGAGTTTTGTAAACCGAATCTGAGGCGCATATTGAATAATAGTAAGACAGATAATAAAACAAAAGTCGCGTCTCGCTCCATTAGCGCCGCCGCCGGTGCGCTACCGCTGTCCTGGAGGCGCGTCGCCGCCGCTGGAGGAAGATGCTGCGCGTCTTCGTTTAGACGCGCACTGTGTACAGAGACGGACGCAGCCGGCCAAGCCCAGAAAAATGCGCTCGGCCCTGAAGCCGTGGAGAAGTGAGTAATGAAACCAGTTCCATACAGAAATCATCGCCTTGTTTTATAAATTAAATGATCAGATGCCTCCATTCATTCATTATGGGCCTAATATTACCAGCAACTCATTTCACTATGACATAAAAAATGCAAATGTATGTCTGTATGTAAATAAAGCAAAGATTGTGAAGATGCAAAAAGAGATGCACCTTGTTCCAAGGATTGGGGTGGGTCAAATTCCCAGGAGCCTTGATCCTCTGTGGTTTCATCTGCAAATGGGATCTTTCTCCTGTTTTTATTTAAAATGGCTTTTTTCATGGTTTATATATAGTAAGGATGGACATTGGAGGGTTTTGGCCGATCCTCCTAAATGTCTATGTGTATAAAAATGTCTATATTAAATTCTCAGTGTTGTTCTGTAGTTAGTTATTTACCATTGGGTAAGTTATACTGGTTGATCGGAAATAGTAATTAGTCATAATTGTAGGTAATAAATTAAATAGTAGGTTTTCCTACAGCTCAGTTCGTAGAGCATCGCATTACAAATGCTGATGAAAGACGTCACGTGCATTTTAGTCATAGGCATGTTAGTTTTTGTGCTACCAGGTTACCTACTTCCTGTTTCTAAAACGGAAGCCTGGGGTTTTCTTGAAAACACGAGGGCCTGGGAAATATTTCAAAACATATTCCTCTGAATTTCTGGATTTTTTGAAAAAATAATCACACATACATTTATTTGTTATGCGATGAATGTGTCTTTGTCCTTGGAGAGACAGATTTGGCGCCTCTCTCTCTCTCTCTCTCTCTCTCTCTGTCTTTTTCTCACAATGACTTTTGAAGGTCATGGTCAGGTGATTGTAACATCCCATCACCGTGATTTTTCATCTCCATCTCTCATATTCTGTTCCCAAACCCTTTTGCTACCCAATAAAATACATTGAGACTGCAATTAAATATAGCTTTTGCATCTGTAGTGCGCTTTAAAATAATGCTGCCTACGTAGGCAGCTCGCTAGATTTTGAAACGGAGCCACTTACATGTATTTGTAGAGGCCTGCACAAGTCGGTTGTCAACGGCAACCTTGCATCCAGACCGATGCTGGGCTATTTCTATGGAGCACCCTTCACCCCCTTTCTTTTTAAACACAGGCGATTGGTCCATTGATCGAACATCGACGGGTCAATTGTAACACTGACTGATGTGAACCTGATACCCTTTTAATCTTTCTCTCTCTCTTTCTCTAAATCAGTCTCTCTTGCATTGTGTCAGCAATAATGCTCGTTGGCACTGTTGTTCTTCACAGTCTAATTCGTGATGTCAGGTCTCAGAGGCAGATGTGAACATTCCTGGGGCGTTCGGTGTCCTACAGTCCGACTTATTCACACACCAAACAAAGCTTTGTAAAAGCCAGACTGCATAGTTTTGATACTTTGATATAGCAGCAAGTATCACTATTACTGTCACTCATACTTCTGTTTAGTGAGCTGAACAAACCTTTAGTGTTAATCTGCAACGTAACACATCCGCTACAAACACAAATGAAACCTGAAAGCGTGCAGCTCGGCAAGAAGATTTGCTGTCTGGTGGATAAAACAAACAAGGCAAGGCAAACGTCCCATAGATTTGCATCAAAGGAGGGGCTAGGATATTATGTTGATACTTGGTTGGGCTAGTTTGACTTTAAAAGTGGACATGTAACATCTACCACCCATAAAGCCCTAGCAACCACATAGAAATGCTCTAGATATGAGAATGCATAGTTGATTTTCAAATGAGCCCATTGCAGAGTAGCTGACAGGCCAGGTTTATCCGTCATGACGCTACCAGCTGACATATGGATGCGGGTGTGAGTCAAAGCTGGCACCGGCGAGCTGAAATCCTGCCAAGCTATGCCGGCTTTGAATCTGCAGTGAAAAATCAAACACTGAATGGAAATTCAAATTTTGTGTCAGCTGTGATATTGAAGCATGTTTTTGTTGCTTTGTGTTTTTTTTTCTGTTCAGCCTGAATTGGACGATTAGATTAGAAACATGTCACTTGATATTTGTTTCTGTATGTTTTGTCCCTACTTAATTTATTTTAGAAAAGTTTTAAATGTACTAAATTATGCAAATAAACTTTTAAGGCCCTGTTCACACCAAGGATCATAACTATAAAGTTAAGTGCTGCAAAACGATTAATTGCGACTAATCGTTTGCAGAATAAAAGTTGTGTTTACATCGTGTGTGTGTGTACTGTGTATAATAATTATGTATATATATAAATACACACCCATGCATGTATAATTTTAAGAAAAAATCTATTTAAATATTAAGTATTTATAATTAAAAATATAAAAATGTATATGCACATGTACTGTAAATATTTCTTAAAAATATACTTGCATGTGTGTGTATTTATATATACATAATTATAATACACAGTACACACACATATATGATGTAAACAAACACTTTTATTCTGCAAAGGATTAGTCGCGATTAATCATTAGGGGTGTCACGATTCTCCAAATCCTCGATTCTAAGGGCTCGATTCGATTCTCGATTTTTAAATAATTTTTTTTGAAAGACAAAAAATTATATGCCTTTATTACTATTATTATTATTATTGTTATATTTTTACATTAACATGCACATTGCGTGCTTTTCCTCGCATGGGGGTTTGTGGGCTTTACTTTACGCAAGAGAGCTTGTAGAGAGAGGATTCCTTCTTGCACGCACATGGACTTAATGCGCGCGCGTCTTGGACTCCTCCTAGCATCTGAAAAAAAACGGTGCGTCATAAGCAGCTGCGCTTCTCTCTGTCTCACGTGCACGTGCTCTCGCATCTGTCCAAAGTCTAAACATAAACTAAAGTAGTAATCCTTACGTATTTGTTCAGTTTTATGCGTTTCATGCGAGCTGAGGCAAACTATCCATTTAAAAAAAAAAATATAACCCGCTGCATCTTGGCGGCTCTGTCGCGCACGTGCAGAGAGCTGCGCTCTGTCCGAAGTCAAATCACTAGGTAGTAATCCTGTTTATGATATGCATTTCAAGGAGTTGTAGCAATACATCCCTTGTGTTTAAATTATAAATCGCATTCCGCTGGACCGATGTTTTTAAAGGCACCTCTGAGAGGTTTTTTTTCCCCGCTTGGCAAGCCGACCGGACATGACATGGGGGTGTGGCAGCATCGACGATCCCATTTTTTAATTCGAAGTTCAAGGTTGTGACTTAATTTCGAACGATTTCGATTTAAAATCCAAATTGTGACACCCTTATTAATCATTTTGCGCCCTAAAAAAAGTTTTCAAAACCGTTCTCAATTTACGTAAAATAACCGCACATCGGGACGCAAATGAAAACAATACAGAGAAATTATATTGTTCGGGTAGTTTTTAAGGCAAACATTTCTAGCTTTTTTATTTATCAGCTCACGTGGCCTCAAGGGATATTAAAGTGTCCATTAAATACACACTTAAATCTAGCCGGAAGTAGTGGGTCATCTGAGTACTTTCAGCCTACAGTTTTACGAATATTATCAATTTGGACATACTACTAGGGCTGCATAACCATTAATTGCAACTAATCGTTTGCAGAATAAAAGTTTTTGTTACATCATAATATATAAATATGAATTCTTATTATATGCATACATTTTTTTTCTTAAAATTATGTATGCATGTGTGTGTATATATACATAGATAATTATTTCACACACATATATGTAAACAAAAACTTATTCTGCAAACGATTAGTCGCGATTAATCGTTATGCAGCCCTAATACTCGCCTCGTATTAAGATATTTGCCTACTATAAAGTATGGAAGTTTCGGACGATTTTTTATTTTGAGGCGTAGCGATAGTTAATGGGTATATTTAGCATTGGCAGGTCAGGTGTTTTTTATACTTCTGGCCCAAATATTGTTCCTAAAAGGCAAAGTGTGTGTGTGTGTGTGTTTCTGCGGGATTGTCAGCTATTTGCCGTGTGTTTGACTGATTCTCATTGATGCAAAAGGAAATAATGAAGCCTTTGTATACTGTTCCAGGTGAACTTCCAGGTGAACACACAGACATGTTACTTGATGTTGCATTTCTATAAAACCATTTGTAATGAGAGTCGAAACCAAATCCAAGTTAGCATGATTTGTTTAATCCATATGAGACTTTATTATTATTATATAATGCGTGTGTTTTTGTGCACATGTAGTGATATCGGTGTGTTTGGTGTAGCATATGTGCATTAGCAGGATTCAGTAACTTGCTATGAAGTAAAGGCTTAAATTCAGTATGGGGGACGCGACCGCTCTTGCTAGCGTACGTGTCCTAGTTTGTTGTGCCAGGTTGGACTCTCACGGTACACCACAGGTATTTCTTCTGGAAAAATGAAAGGTGTGTTTTAGACTTCCCAGCATTTGGTTGGTTTTGGCAGTGTAATTAAAACTTACTCTTACTTGTATGTGATATTTTGATTTTCACATAAAAAATGTGGAATACATCTATCTGGGCTTGTTGTTAACTTATCAACATTTATTTAAGTTAAGCAAAGTCATTGGTTTCCCAGGTTGTTCTGGTCATACATGCTTATGCATTTTTGTGTCATTTTTTAAATGTATATATCATTCATTTCTTTTTATTTTCTCTCCCATTCGGTTGATCTGCTTGGCTTGCATTTGTTGTGTAAGTATCTGATTTTATTTCTTTGGTCATTCAAGTTTCTATCAACGTGCACATTTTATTTCTCTTCACATTGTTTCTAACTCCTGCAAAACTTTTCCGCACCAACAAACATTCATTCTGTGGTCTAGATCCACATTTATCCTCCATTGAATTTAACCAACGAGTAATTTGAATGAAAATGTACCTATATGCCCTTAAATCAACTTCATGACTTTAAAGCAATACTCCAGCCAAATATCAAAAGTACATGATGTACTCACCCTCAAGCAATCCGAGATACACATGTCCTTCATCTTTCAGACAAACACATTTGGAGTTTTTTAGTAAATGTCCTTGCTTTTCCAAGCTTAAAGCAACGCTATGTAGTTTTTTTACCTTTAAATAATGTCTCTAAAATTATTGCAGTGATAGAACAACTTTTAACTGGACAAATTGTACTGTTGCTACAACCTGAGGACTGGTTACAAACCTGTATACATTTCTTTGTTCTGGTGCTGAACACAAAGAACGATGTTACAGATCAGAAGACCCACTGACTTCCATAGTATTGTTTTTTTTTTTACTACTATGGATGTGAATGGGGCTTCTGATCAGTTTGGTTACAAACATTCTTCAAAATATTGTGTTTATCAGAACAAAGAAATATATACAGGTTTGTAACAACATGAGAGTGAAGAGCTTTTCATTTTTGGGTGAACTATCCCTTTTAATGCGGGGGGTGCATGATCTCTGAAAGCCAATGTTGACATTTGAAATCACCTAAACAAACACACCCCTACCCCAATAGAATCTGGACCTCCTTTTGATAGACCCACCCCACACATACACAACCCAGGCAAAGATGACGGTTAGACACAAACATTACTGCTGATTGGCTACAAGTTTTGGTACTCAGACCGACTCCCTTTTCCAAAGTGTTTTTCAAAAATCATGCACCCCACCTTTAATAATACAAATTTGAGTAATTTGTTTTTTTTTATCTTTGCTACAATCTCACCGACTTTGTATATCTCTTCATTTCGCAGAAGAAGGAAGGCAGGCATTTTGCCCAGCCTGGAAGATCTCCTGTTTTACACCATTGCAGAGGGACAGGAGAAAATTCCAGCACACAAATTTACCACGGTAAAACCACACAAACACCAATACACAAAAATGTCATTCGGAGTATTGTATCTTATGTGTACTCCTGTAATTTGACGAAGATTAAGCAGATATTTTACAACCATTATCTTCTTGAAAAACCAAAAGACCAAAAATATTAATGACTCATCTTGCACTCATCTAATAAAATCCAATAAAATGCTCTAGAATGAGAATGTCCCATTTCTTAATAAGATCCAGCCAGTGATTTAAAATACATTAACAAATACGTAAAAAATATTGAATTTCTGATTGTATAAATTATGTAAATGTACTGTCTCATGTGTTTCAGGCATTAAAAGCCACTGGTCTGCGTACCGGAGACCCTCGTCTTAAGGAGTGCATGGAGATGTTAAAGGTCACGCTAAAAACCACGTCAGACGGCGCTCTGGATAGACAACTTTTTAAAAAGTAAACATATAAGTTTAATTAAACCCAATGTCCAAGTGTAATCAAAGCTTACAATAAAATGTTTTATTAGAATTATACATTATATGTTTGTTATTGGACGAATACAAATATATTGGCTGTAGTTATTCCAGTACATTTAAAGTGTTTCATTACTTTCCTATCAAAATTTGAAGTTCTTTTTAAAAGTCTTTAGCCAATACCTTCACTATCAGTAGTTTCTTATTATGCATGATAAACCGCAGTTTTGTCCTTGACTGAGTTTTAGTAAGTCAGACATGTGGTGCAAAGCAAGGACAAAATAAAAAAAAAGTTCACACTGCATATTAATTATTCAGAGCTTTCCTTAAGCTTTAAGTGTCGAATTTTATCTGACCTACTTTTTCCTCACAGGTGTGTGCAAAGCAACATCGTTCTGCTGACTCAGGCATTCCGCAAGAAGTTCGTCATTCCCGACTTTCAGTCGTTCACCTCCCACATCGATCAAATTTACGAGAGCGCTAAATCATTATCAGGTGGCCAGGTGAGTGCTCGCATACCAATGTCTGAACGACAAACACAAGTGTTTTTTAATTTAATAATAAAAAATGCGTTTTGAATTGTTAACGCTTTTAGTTTACGAATCACGTTTTGATTTTGTGATACTGTTTTTGTGTTATTTAGGTGGCGGACTACATTCCTCAGCTAGCAAAATTTAGCCCAAATCTTTGGGCTGTTTCTCTTTGCACTGTAGACGGCCAACGGTAAATTTTCAGTCTATAATAAAATACGTACACTTGTTTTTCGCATTAATTAATCGCATACAAAATAAAAGTTTTTTGCATAATATATATTTTGTGTGTAATTAATATGTATTTTTAAATCAAACCCATGAATACATTTCAGATATTTTTATTTATATAAAAAAATTACATTTATATAATATAGAATATATAAAAAATACATAAATACATACAAGTATATAAATATATAAATACTATATATATTTTATATATATATATATATATATATATATATATATATATATATATATATATATATATATATATATATATATATATAAAAGATTAATCGCGATTAATCACATACAAAAAAGTGAGTTTTTGCATAATATATATATATATATATATATATATATATATATATATATATATATATATATATATATATATATATATATATATATATATATATATAAATTATGCAAAAACTCACTTTTTTGTATGTGATTAATCGCGATTAATCTTTTCGTTAATATTCACTATTTAGTTTTTTTCATGTTTGCTTTAATTTTCTGCTATTCACAGATACACCGCTGGTGATACGAAAGTCCCGTTTTGTCTGCAGTCATGCGTGAAACCTTTAAAATATGCCATCGCGGTTCACGACCACGGCACTGAATATGTACACCGATTTATAGGGAAAGAGCCCAGCGGTCTTCGTTTCAACAAACTTTTCCTTGATGAAGATGGTAAGGCGATCTTTAAATCACTTTTTGGTGATGAATGTATATATAATGTTTGTTTTTGTTGAGGCTACTTACACTTTAAACTTATTCGTTGACTTTTTTTTTTTACTTTTTTTTCAGATAAACCTCACAATCCCATGGTAAACGCTGGCGCCATTGTGTGTACCTCCCTTCTCAAGGTAATTTGCAATTTTATCTTCACAACCTTCTACTGTTTTGATAAATAAAAACACAAAACATCAAAATGTGTAAAGTTCAACATAATTTACATTTTTTCTTATTTGATCACCTAAAATGTGTAGCTTTGCTGATATTTTTACTTTTTTAGATGATGCTTGTGGAAATCAGAGAGACCAAATGGAATTAATCTGATTACATTCGCTCTCATCTGAGATTAAGATTATGAATAATCATGCTTTAAGGATTATAGTGAAGAGAGAGAGAACAGGAAGAGGAAGTGGGGATGAGAGGAAAAATAACAGAGAGATGGAGATAGAGATACCATTATAGGGAAATGCAATAGAAGATTATCACAAAAGACAAAGAAACACAATTAAGAGAGAAATCTTTTAAAATGTCTCCGAAATTAAGTTATCAGGCTTATTCTGCAGTTTATAGTCGAAATAATTTTGTCCCGATCAAGACTTAAAGTGGCAGAATTAAATTTAATCGTTTTCAACTGATCCGTTATTACTAAAAAGGCAGGTCTGTATAAGTAACCAATATAAAATAAAATAAAAAAGACATGAATTGTGTTGTACATCTGAATTAAATTTAAATAAAGACATAATTTAATAAAATTAATTGTGTTGAACACCTGAATTAAATTTAACTAAATTCCTCATTTGCAAGTCGCTTGGATGATTTATAAAAAAATTTAAATACGTTATTTATGAAGTAAATATTAAAATGTATACAAACACACACACATAGATGTACGCAAATAAGAGCCTGACCGATAAAGGATTTTGAAGGCCGATACCGATACAAATGTTTGCTGCTTTTAAAATCCGATATTCCGATATATCGGCCGATTTTATTTTTTCAGAAACGCGCAACAAAACATGAACAGATATCCTTAACATTAGTTATTTGTAGTTATTTATGAGTTTTAACTAAAATAATATGATAATGCATTTTAAAAAGAAACTTGTTTCTTTTATTGTCATAACAGAACAGAGGAACATCAAAATATATTAAAGTTCTCATAAATAAAATTTATAAAAATACAAACTTAAGATATGAAACGTAAACACAAAAACAACAACAACCAAATCAAAGTTACCAGTTTTTAAAGACTTGGTTCATAAATATAACTTTGAATAAGACTGGAGACAAATTCTGTTAAGTTTTGATAAATAACAACAACAGCAAAATATAAATTGCTGATCACTTGACTCAGGCAGTGGCTAGACGCCTAAATCTGGACCCTACCAGCAGCTACTGGTTCGGAGCACTCTGTCAAAAACACCAATTGTGAGGAAATCTAATGAAGGCTGTTTCGTCCGTTTTGTTTTTTATTAAATATTCATTTATCGGCCATTATGAATACCGATAGTTTGGAAAATGCCGATATATCGGTCGGGCTCTAACGCAAATGACTTCTACTGGAGTCTGATATTGTATTACAGCATTTGAAGGGTAATGTAAATGTTATGGGACTTATGCTGCGTACACACCAAAAGCAAATTCAATTATTAGCGCAAGTAGATTACATGCAAAGACATGAATAGACGTAATTTCGCACAGACGAATCCGTGCTATTCGCCTCAGATGCGTTGAAAATATTAAATTCAAGCGGAAAATTGTCATGACACAAAGTTAAATCCCACGAGTAATCTATAGCGATTAACTATTTACACACAGTCTATGTTTTATGGATAATGAGTAGTGTAGTATTTTGAGAGCTAGCAAAATAGGATATTGTGGTTGTGTTTAGAAGCATCATGATGTCATATATTTGCTAAAACTTACAATAAAATCACTTTCTACGATATGATACACAAACATGCATAATCAGGTCTTTGTTACGAGATAATTATAATTTTTTTATTTACATATATGACAACATTTTATCAAATACTGTAGCTTGCATGAAATGTCACTCAGGCCTGTCGGGGTGGTAATGTGTGATGTATGTGTGAAGGATTTGTGTGGTTTTTATTGTTGTTGCGTATTTTACAGCATTAGGAACTGTGGGAAATTTTGACCCTCCAACAGGTCAATGACGTTGGTAATTTCCCTTTCATTTATTTTTCCATATTGAACAAATTTCCAACTAAAGCTAATGCTAGGCTACATTAGCATAAGACTGACAAATTCACTGCTTTACTGTCTGACTTGATAACTGACAGAAATTCAAGCGTACCGTAATTCTGCCTTATGCCTGTGGGAACAACGATAAAGGTTTACTTTTTTCTTTTTTAAATTAATTTTAATTTTGAATTTGTAAAAGTTTTCATTTTTGGATTTAACAAAACAGTCATTTCAATAAACATTTCTTCAATGTGGAAAATATGTTTGTTTGTTTTTTTACTTTAGAGCCCCTCATGTAAATGAATTTAAACATTAGACTTACCACAAATGGTAAAACAAACTAGCAGAAGACACGGTTTTCATCAGATTTCCCTCCCCTTTAACATTTAGCATTTTCATAGCAATAATATTTCTTCATACATGATCACATTTACTTGTTGATTTATGATGTTACAAAAATCACATTACTAGATTATATTAAATTTGATCTCACTTCATTTAAAATCACCTGCCTCTTATTTTGTAGCGTAACATAGTATAACTTCGTAGCGCTCCCAGCGTAATTGTCAACTTATTTTATAGCATTTCTGTGTCTAACATGTTTAAGTGTAAAATATGCGGTAGTAATATTTTTCTTTTAATTTTATGGCTGGTGTAAATATCTTTGGTAAAGCGTTTCGCATTCATACCGTTTTATTTTTGACTTTTAGCAAGGTGTAAGCAACGCTGAGAAATTCGACTATGTAAGTACATTTTTAATAATTCCTCTTTATGTGTACCTAAATAGTTTTTACAGTTTCATAATGATGCCGTTTTATAGGTGATGAACTTTATGAAGAAGTTGGCAGGAAATGAATATGTCGGTTTTAGCAATGCTACGTAAGTATTCTTTATTTATTTATACACTAAAATCAACATTTTTAACATCAGTGAAAAAGTTTTTTGTTTTTACGTTGTAAAAAGACGTGCCCTTAAAGGTGCAGTGTGTAAATTTTAGCGGCATCTAGTGGTGAGGTTGCGAATTGCAACCAACGGCGTAGTCCACTGCTCACCCCTTGCTTTTGAAACACATAAAGAAACTACGGTAGCTGCCACCTGACAAACATGTCATCGTCGGAGACAACTTAGTAAGAAAAATTGTCCGTTAAGGGCTTCTGTAGAAAAATGGTGGCATAAAATGGCGACTTCCGTGTAAGGGGACCCTCTTTGTATGTAGATAAAAAGGTCTCGTTCTAAGGTAATAAACACATAACGGTTCATTTTGAAAGGTCTTTGTACACCCCTTATTTTGCATTTATGTCAAGAGATCCTTCTAAAAATTACACACTGCACCTTTAAAATGAATTCTTGTGATTGGCAGGTTTCAGTCTGAGAGACTGTCGGGTGATAGAAATTTCGCCATTGGTTACTACCTGAAGGAAAAGAAGGTACGTGTACGAACTTTTTACATCAGTCATGCGGCATTAAAAATTCACAAAGGCATTCATTGAGTATGTTTTTTTTCCACATCTACAGTGTTTCCCAGAAGGTACAGATATGACCGCCATCTTGGATCTGTACTTCCAGGTCATTATAAATTTAATTATTATATTTAATTCGCACTATATAATATGCGTGGGGTTTGATTGTGTTATTTGGTCACTAAAATGGACAAAACTACGTATATGACGATTTTAATATAAAAAAATTGTAAGAAGTAAAAAAAGTTTTTTTTAAAACTAAATTCACACAAACTGACCGTGTTATTGGTTTGCGTGTGCAGTTGTGCTCTATCGAGGTGACTTGTGAAAGCGCCAGCGTCATGGCGGCGACCTTGGCTAACGGTGGCTTCTGTCCAATCACGGGCGAGCGTGTGTTGAACCCGGAGGCCGTGAGGGACACCCTGAGTCTCATGCACTCTTGCGGCATGTACGACTTCTCCGGACAGTTTGCTTTCCACGTGAGTTTTCACACGTGAAATTCCAACAATACTGCTACAAACAAACTCTTGCGTAGTTTATAACATGAACGTATTTGCAGGTTGGTCTTCCGGCCAAATCGGGTGTTTCTGGTGGCATCCTACTGGTGGTGCCAAATGTAATGGGTGTCATGTGTTGGTCTCCTCCTCTTGATAAACTGGGCAACAGCGTGCGTGGCATCCAGTTCTGCACGGTACTAAATCGAAATAATTTTTATAGCCATGACGTAGATTTTTTCTCTTTCCTTTTAACCTAATGCTTCGCTTTTTTGCAGGATTTGGTCCAGCTTTTTAATTTTCACAACTATGATAATTTACGCCACTTCGCCAAAAAACTGGATCCGCGCAGAGAGGGAGGAGAACAGCGGGTGAGTGACACATGCAGCTGATGCAACTACAATACGGGTGGACGATATACTAAGGTGCATCTTATTCAAAGCCCCGCCTCTTTTGTTTAATTAGAACATTCGCTTTTAACACATCTGCTGCTGTCAAACATGGAAAGAAGAACGAAAAATTTTCATCATTCATTCATTTTTGATACGAACTACACATGTAGCTATTGTATATCGTCCACCCTTTGAGGCAACTAAAGTGAAATATTGTCCTACACAAATGTATCGCAAGCGTGTGTGTGTTTAAGAACGTGTATGTGTATGTGGTGACCAAACCAAATCATGCTGATCGTTCTACGATCTTGGCCCTGTCCCAAATGGCGCACTTCATGTGGACTTTCGGTCTCGTGGTTAGTCTACGAGTCCGTAGGGTGTCCCATCTGTCATGTTTATGCTCCGAAGTGTGCTCATCAGCGCCCCCTTTGCACCCTTAATGTGGTCTTTACCGCGCACTTTACCAACCAATCAGATGGAAGGAGTTCACACTAATGCGCAACTTCTCTTCCTATTTCTGCCGTGACGCTCGAGTCTGTCCCAAAAGACGACTCCGATGCGCCCTCGTGGACTCGCGTCAAGGGTCCCTAAGGTCATGATGTCATCAAAGTGTAAACTCTGAGGAAGCACATAAGTCCGAAGTGTGCCATTTGGGACAGAGCCTTTCTTTCCTGCTCTAAACAAGCCTACTTTTTCTTGCTCTCCCCCTGCTGGAGGACCAGGGTACTGCGTCGCTATCTGCTTCTAAACACAACTGCTTTGATTTACAACGCTACAGATTTTAGTGGTAAATTTTACTTTTAAAAACTAACCGCTTGCACCGTTTCTGTACCTCTCTGCCATCTATACTAATCCAAGCAGGAAATCATGTGCTAAAATAATCTAATCTGATCATCTGTCCATATCCGTATTGGTTGAACCAGCAGCAACAGCAGCAGAACCTCGGACCCATGGATTATGCAAGCCTTCAGAAAGAGCTAGCGCTCGATGACAAAGTGTGGAAAAAGATTTGCCCATCCGAAACGGACGAAGACAGTTCCACCACGTTAGTCTATAGGATGGAGACCGTAGCAGAACGAAACTAGAAGAGACGACGGCCCCTTCCTGCACACTTTTCTGGTTTTGTCATCCAGCCAGTTATTGCATTCATTTAACATAAGGTCCAATCCCGTTTCTCTGTCTTGCCCCCTACCCCTAACTTTTGCACGTTCACGTGAGAATAAGGGCAATCCCAATTGGGGTAAGGGGTAAGACAGAGAAATGGGGTTGGGCCTCAGTCTCTATGTCTGGATTTACAGAGGAAAGCCGCTGTTGTTACTGTCTATTGCTGCTACAGTCATGATATGCTGTTATTTGTACCGGTCAAAAAGTTTTATGGTTGTTTTTTGTTTTCTGAAAGCAGTGTTGGTTTTGAAGGTAATATTTGTAGTTGTTTTTATTTGTTTAACTATTTCTTTCATATCCGAGTTTAATGTGAAGACATCAAGCGTGTAATGATGAGTTTTGAAGAATGTAAACACTGAATGTAAACTACGCGTGTTTTGGACAACGGCAGACACAAAACGCAAAAAAAAAAATCAAAAAAGAAAAAAGAGGTTTGTTGCATACTGTCACAAATTAATAAATTACAGTCACTGCATTATTATTACTGCTCAACGGTTTTGAAATATGAAAACTACATTCCTAGACCTTTCCAACAATATATAGTTTCTAGTTATAGATTTACATTCACAAAAAAATATTGAAATAAACTTGGGTGTCCCATTTAGGGGACAGTGCCAGTTAACAGGGTTTTAAGGCATCTGGTACTGACATATTTTACCATACATCAGTGCTAGTGTTTTGTCTCAAGATGCACACCAGTGATGTTTTTTGTAAAGTATTTTTGTTAAAACTACTGGATTAATCTAAACCCTGTCCGGGAAACCACCCCTGTATGTTTTTGTGGCATTCGACCTTAAGTGCACAAATTGTTTTTTTCAAAAGGTTTCGAAAATTGTATTTAAATTGTTTCTAAAAAGGGGTTCACACATGTGACTATTTAACACAATTTAGTCTATAAAGGTTAAAATGTTTAATTTAATTAGTACAATTTGAAGGTGGGGTGCATGATTTTTGAAAAACACTTTGGAAAAGGGAGTTGGGTCGAGTACCAAAACACACTTGTAGCCAATCAGCAGTAAGGGGCGTGTCTACCACCTGACATCGTTGCCTGGGTTGCGTATGTATGAGGTGGGTCTATCAAAAGAAGGTCCAGATTCTATTGGGGTAGGGGTGTGTTTCTTTAGGCGACTCAGCATTGGCTTTCAGAGATCATGCACCCCGCCTTTAACAGCCAGAATGTTAATTTTTGTTTTGAATACATTTTTATTATTTATTTTGGTAACGCTTTACAATAAGGTTGTATGTGTTAACGTTAGTCAATGCATTAGCTAACATTAACAAACAGTGAAGTTAGCTCATGCATTTACTAATGTAAACAAATAAGTACACTGCAAAAAAAATCTTAGTATTTTTGTCTTGTTTTCAGTAAAAATATCCAAAAAATTCTTAAATTAAAATGCTTTTTCTTGATGAGCAAAACGACCCAAGAAAATAAGTCTAGTTTTTAGACCAAAAATATCAAATTTAAGTGATTTTGTGCATAAAACAAGCAAAAAAATCTGTCAATGGGGTAAGCAAAATTTTCTTGAATTTGGTGTCTAAAGTCGCAATGAAATTGAAATGAAAAACTATATATGTATTTTTCATAGTGTGGTATTATTAACAAATGACTTATCTGTGAGCTTCATTATTTTTTAAAAATTCGTGTGTGCTCATAATCTTTAATCAAAAATGCAAATCTCCTCCCCTCCTCAAAACGATCTCTCTTCACTTCCGGTCAAAAGTATGGCAGGTGGGCGGGGTCCGGGAGAAGATCGCAGTGATTAGCAATTAGCAACACGACCCAACTTCAAACGATCCAATCAGATCTCGATGGACAAATTCAAATCCAGCCCTGCCTTATTTCATCTCAAAAGCCGTTTCATTCGGATATACGTCACCACGGGGAAAATAAGGCAATCGCTACTTCCGTTTCATGGCGACTTTAAGAAAAATGTTCAAGATTTTTTGCTTACCCCATTTTTTCTTATTTTATGCACAAAATCACTTAAATTTGATATTTTTGGTCTAAAAAAATTGACTTATTTTCTTGGGTTGTTTTGCAAGAAAAAGCATCTTAATTTAAGAATTTTTTGGTATTTTTATTGAAAACAAGACAAAAATACTAAGTAAAATCTTTCTTGAAAGTCATTTTTTGCAGTGTAAGCATTACTTTTTGTTAACCACATACAGGAGGAGTTTGACACTTTCAATCAAAAGCATGCACAATTTAGGTTAAACATAAACAGTCTGCCTTGAAACCAAACAATAGATAAACTGCAGTAACTAGAGCAGAACTGGTCAACTTTGATTAGATAACTTGTGAAAGGGGAAACGTGTTATGACTTGTGGTTTTACAATGGAAATTTGTCTTGCGTCTATCTGTGTTGCTATTTTCAATCTTTCGGTGTCGCTCAGCCAGTTTACTGTAAAGAGCTGATGCCTGTATTGTGCTTGGTCACAAGAATTGCTTTTTAAAACCTCCGACACGTGAGGTATGTTTTGGCTAAGTGCCGATTTATCTGGTTTGGCATTTTTACAAGTGTCTTACAGAAAGGAAAATCATTTCGTTTGTTACACGATTTGTTTACAGAAACCGCCTTTAAGGAGCTTGTGTAAAATCTATAAAGTATTAATATTGACATTTGCAAAATGTTTATAAATGTGACCAATAAATATTATTAGTTTGTGCCAAAAATAATCCCTTCTCTAAATTTTTTCTTTTTTTATATTTTCATTTTTTTTCTCCTGCTTTGTTTTTATTTATTTTGTCCTCATGGTTTACTCTTTAATAAACAATCTGTATTGAAAAAGTATTTATCTAGCCTGTTTGGTTCTTGATTTTCGTTATTGTTAACAAACAACGTGTCACATTTCTTGGTATGAGTCGACTGACGTCATTTCACCGTGACGGGATCCCAATGGTTCAAATATCAATAATGTAGCATAAATGACTTTCCTGTTGTCTTTCAGGTCAAGTCGGTTATCAACTTGCTGTTTGCTGCCTACACAGGGGATGTATCTGCCTTGAGGAGGTATTGTAACACATTGAAAATACATTTTGAAACCTGATACGTATTTAAACATGATTATTTGCTTACGTGCGCTTTCTCCAGGTTTGCACTGTCGTCAATGGATATGGAGCAACGAGACTACGACTCCAGAACTGCTCTTCACGTAGCAGCCGCTGAAGGTAAGACTTCAAATGAAGCAGACTAATTTGGCAACAGTTTGTTTCCTGCCCCTGACCTATTTTTTACCGTTTTGTTTTTAGGTCACACTGAAGTTGTGCGTTTTCTCTTGGAGGCCTGTAAAGTAAATCCAGAGCCCAAAGACAGGTACCTATATTAAATTACCGGAGAGGTTTCGTGTCATTCTTTATATTACCGCATAATCATAAAAACTAATTTTCATAGTTGCATAGTTTTGATTTGAATGTTGTGTGATACAGTTTGGTTAAATTACTAATGCTACGTACACACCGAACGCGGGGCATCATGTTATGCTGCATTCACACCAGCCGCGGTAGAGGCATCAATCGTGAGTGATTTAAATGTCAACGTAAAGACGCGTTGACGTGTGTCTGGAGGTCTCGCGACGCAAATTCCGCCTCATTCGCGTGTCTACTTCACGCGAAAGCCGCATATTGAGCGCAAGTTGAAAAATTTGAACTACGTGCAAAAAACGGATCAGGAGCTTGCTCTTGTAGTGACGTGATTACAGGAAGCGAGCGGAGTCACAGAAGCCCCTCCCATGATGCAAATTTCTGCGTGAATGTCTTAATGACTAGAATTTTCGCAAATGATGAGAGTAAACAGTTCAAGCGTCAAACTACACAAATTTGACGCCTCAAACGCGGCTGGTGTGAACCCACGGTTATTCACTCTAGATTACTTGTGAGATTTCACTTCGTATCATGCAAATTTTTTGCTCGAGTTGAATATTTTCACAATTTTGAGGTAAATAGCATGTGTTTTTGCGGCAAATGCGCTGCTCATATCGCCTCATTCGCATTGCTCTTGTAGTGACGTGATTACATGAAGAGGTGATGCCTGTATGTGCTTTGACACCAAAAATTTTTTTTTAAACCTCTGACACGTGAGGTATGTTTTGGCTGAGTGCCGAAGAGTCTGATCACATCTTTGCATTGACTTTGTATGTAATCTACTCGCGCAAAACTTTGAACTCGCGTATGGTGTGAACCACAGTAAAGGAAGGAGTTGTGACCTATCTGTTGGGGGGAAACTGCAAAATGATAGTCTGTTTTTTTGTGTACGCGAACATACGCGCACGATCAAACGCACAGCATTGCAAAACTATCGTATATTTGACTTGTACGTGTACACAGACGTTCGACGCATGCGCATTGCGACAAAATGCATTGGATCTCCTGGGTTACATAGTACTATTCTCCTGTATGCGCATGCAAGACCTACCCATCCAATGTAGGCTGGGTTTTAAAAACGTGCGCACTCTTCTGATGACGAAAATTGTGTCATGCGCACTGTGCCCGAACCCTCGCATGCAGGTAAAAACTGGACCATACTTTGCCCTTAACCCCCTGCCCAGACCTAACCAATCCCCTTTGGATTGAAGTTCACGTCCCATTATGGACATCTGCAGCAATTAGCGCACGTGCTGTTTGTATTTTTATGCGGAGCTCATTTTGGAGCCCCAGGTTCGAATTCGTTGCTTGAAATTGCTTTTTGTGGGAAAATCGAGGTTGAAGCAACGAAATGTGCATTTTGAATGAACTAATATCTGAGTTTTGTTTCTGCACAGGTGGGGTAACACTCCAATGGATGAGGCCGTTCATTTCGGCCATCATGATGTGGTTACCATCCTTCAGGACTATCACACCACCTACAGCCCGAAGGACATCACAGCCGATGGAGAAAAAGAGACGGCTGAGAAGAATCTGGACGGGATGTTGTAGAGATGTTTAAAGTGGAGAAAACAGTTACAAAACAAACAAACAGTGTTTGGACCCTTTTATTCCTGTTTTGTGGGGTGTGTGTGTGTGTAACCTCTGTAGTTTTGGTTTACTGTACACGGGGGAATGTATGTAGAGTCTCATAAAAAGTCTGATTAGCCATAACTCCAACTGAAAGGGCAATACAAATCGAATATACTCAAATATACACTTTAATATGTAAAATGTAACTGTGCGAGATCACACCAGACGTGGAAGAGTCGGCAAGCGTGAGTAATTTACATGTTAAGTCAATGCAAAGATGCGAATAGGCATCTTGCGGCGTGAATGGCACAGCACGATTGGTGCGGGGTGCGCATAGTGCGTTACGCGCAAATTGAGCATTGCCGCGGAAAACACGCAAGTTGGAAAATCTGAACTTTGGGGGATATTGGCGCCACCTTAAGCAATCATGGGCTTGCTCTAGTAGTGACCTGATTACAGAAAACGAGTGGAGTCGCTGAAGCCCCACCCATGACGCGAATTTCCGCGTAAATGTCTCGAATGACTTATGCTACTTACACACCTAACGCGGGGCACCTAGATTACTTGCGGGATTTAACATCGTGTCATGCGAATTTTTCGCTCGAGTTGAATATTTTCAAAATAAAAACGCGTTTGAGGTGAATAGCGCATGTTTTTGCGGCAAACGTGGCGCCCATATCACATCATTCGCATTGCCCCACGCGAGGACGCGTCTGATCGCGTCTTTGCATTGACTTTGTATGTAATCTACTCGCGCAAATCGTTGAACTCGCGTCTGGTGTGAGCCCACAGTAAAAATTTCATGTGAGGCTTTCATTCGCAAATGGAGCGAGTAAACTTAAAACGTTCAAGCGCCCATATATTTTTGCCGCCTCTACTGCGTCTGGTGTGAATGCACGATAAGACTATTATATATGTATATATTAGTATGGTTTGAGAAGGTTTATGTTTCGTACAAACATAAAGATGTCAAATGGATATTTCATCAAAGATATCTAAGAATAGCAGCTTAAGAGCACTGACCAGCATTAGGTGAGATATGTAACAAATCTATTTACTTTTTTATTTATTATTTTACTCTAAACGTTGACCACAAAACCAGTCTTGAGTCGCACAGGTATTTGTAACAATAGCCAACAATACATTGCATGGGTCAAAATGATCGATTTTTATTTGATGCCAAAAATCCTTAGGATATTAAGTAAAGATCATGTTTCGTAAAGATATTTTGTACATTTCCTAATGTAAATATATCAAAACTTTATTTCTGTGAATGGTTGCAGTTGCTAAGGACTTCATTTGGACAACTTTATAGGCAATATATTTAGATTTTTGTTTTTGTACCCTCAGATTTATAAATAGTTGTATCTCGGCCAAATATTGAATATGTTTACATGCAATCTTACGGCATTCATGCTTAACTCTTTCCCCGCCATTGATGAGTTAACCTTAAGTTAACTCATCAATTAAGAGATAACGCTTCCCTGCCAATGACGAGAATTTCCGGCTTTCCGCAATACCGCTATTATCCACCAGGTGCACCACTTCTGCAACTTATACAACCCGGAAGTAATGCCTCACGTTAAAGAGAAAGAACTCTGTGTATGTTTTAAAGATCGCTCTGGATTTGATCTCTATCAAAAGTCCTTCAAAAAAATTGAATTATCTCAGCTTTTTGCTCAAAATTTGGTGTTTTGGAAGAAATCTACTCATATTTGAGAGGTACTAAAAAGACTAATGAGGGTAGGATTAACGTATTTTTTTTTAAGCAGAGGGTCTGTTCTTTCATCTGATATATTGTGTTTATATATTTTAAGAAGAAAATTTTCTGGAAGGCATTAAACTTTTGTGAAAATCATGAAAAATGCTGGCGCTGGCTGGCAACTTTTTAAAAAAACGCCCATAACAGCGGCACAGGTAGTTTTTTTCCTCATCACCTAGATTTCGCATTGCATGTAAACACCTTAACTGGCTTTCTCGCAGTTTTGTTCATGTGCGCAAGTTTCGCTTATTTCCGCGCATTTATCTTTCATACGCGGAAATAACCGCAAAGTAACGCACAAAAGTCTGCGCTTGGATGGTCAAGTAGTTGGCAGAGAAACTGCAAAAATGAAAGCTCATGTTACAACAGTATAGCTTATAGCATTTTTTTTTTAACAACCATATGTACTATAGGCGGTGACGTCAATACTTGCTAGAAATCTGACAAATCTCCAAATCCCACGTAAATGCAGTTTTCTGCATAGCCAGTTTATTGATTTTCATGTAAACGCATGATAGTTATCCGTTAATTCGGCACATGTAAACGCACCCTTTTGTCCTATCCTAACAAACCATACATCAATGGAAAGCTTATTTACTAAATCGAGTAAATTGAGATTAATGACTGGTTTCGTGGTCCAGGGTCACAAATATCCTCGACTTTATTACTATTTGTACTACTACTTTATGCTTCTTATTGATTGTGTATCATCTTGTGAATTTGTTTCAAATTACTTTGTTTTTCGATTGTCAATGACTATTTGCACTATATTTATTTATTGAGATGTCGTTTGTTATTCATTTACTTCTAAACATTGTTCGAATTCCCATTTTCGTAATTTGTTGCCAGATTTTCACAACCTTGCTTATCTGTTAATCTTACTGTATTTAATAAAAATAATTGTAGAGGTGAAAACATTCGATTACTCTGCAATTGACTCATGCTGGTAAACATGTTACAAAACTCTATAGCCAACCTATTGTTATGTGATATTGATTGATAGTCATATTCTGTACGTAGAAAAACTACACAGCAATTTTTATAAATCAGTTTTATTACAGGATAAAAATCCCCCAAAATAAGATACATGCACTTGTATTAACAACAATGACAGCAAATAGGTCTAAATGTCCCGTGGATTGTGTGACAGCACTATATGATGGTTTTTATGTCTGTAAGCACACGTTATATTCACACATGCACAGTGATTGTTTTACTGTAAGAATGGTAAAGTTTTATGGACGTGCGAATACTTGAACAAACCTCCGAAGCTGAGTTGACCTCAACTGTGCGAGGATTTTCTAGTGGGACACTATTGTTGCCGTTATTAAAGTTGGCTATTGTAAATGTGTGTGTTTCGTAAATGTGTGTTGCTGATGTTATTTATTAAATGCTAAACGTCACAATGCAAACATACAAGCAATCAATGTTTTTCTGTCTTATTTTAATTACGTTTCGGTTACATTGCTTAATAGATATTAGTGGTAAAAGCTGTTCAAATTATTGCGCTATTTACTGCTATGAATTTACTGCATCGCTTTGATTTTTATTTAATAATTAAACAATAAAGGTTTTAACTGTAAATTATAAATAGTTTGTTTTCTATAAATGTTTAATTTCTTAAACTTTTCCAAGGCATCTATTCAGTGTGGGACCTGTATATATTTAGGCAACCCTTAAGTCGCAAACCTGTATTAACTTCTTTTTCCTGCTGAACACAAATTAAGATATTTTGAAAACAGATCTGGGGCACCATTCACCTCCATAGTATTATTTTTTTCCCTACTATATATGGTCTCGGCAGTAACAACATAAGCAAACGGCTTTTGTGAACCAAACGTTACTGTATAAAATAATGTATACAATATCTTTAGATTGCATTCCAAATGTTTATTTTATTTTAGACATTTTTGCTCCACAGTTCAGTTTAGCTACAAGCCACACGTATAAATAAACACAGACCAGAAGTAAACTTTGGTTCCAGGCTCTTATCCGCTGAAACATGCGTGCTTACAATGAAACCATCTATAGAAGTCAAAGGTGCCCCAGATCTGCTTGATTACAAACATTATTTAAAATATCTTCATTTGAGTGAACTATCCCTTTAAGACAATTATACAATAATTACGCTATATTGCTTTTACTTTATGAGATTTTTAAGAAATATACAACATTTGTTAGTCTACACCAAAAGCTTTAGGTATAGGTTTAAAGCAAACGAAAATAATTTTTATAATGCCCACGACAGACTAAGCAGACAAATAATTGTAATCGAAAACAGCAGCACGATCCAGTGTAGAAAAGAAAATACATAAAGTACAAATACGTGCAAACAAATACAAATGAAGCACCAGAAATTTCACAAAGCATTCAGGATTTTTTTTCAAGTGTGTTTAAAAAAACTAAACACCCAACAGCTTAAATGTGTCAATCAGACCTTAATCCTTGCTTTTTGAAAAATCTTTCTGGGTAATCTAAAATACTCTAGGTCACATTTTACTCCAAAATATAACTGGAAATATTTATAGTTAAAAATGAAGCCTTCTCAGAACCATAAGGATTGTATCCCCTTGCCCATCATTTTAACTTTTTATGATTTATTTCTTACTTTCTGCGTCTTTATATCATCACTTGGCATATCAGCAATGATAGAATTTATAAAATTAAGTGCTATTTACAAACTATAACGTCTCTAACTTTATAAGGTTGCTTTAATTCACCATATTAAGTGCTAAGTATACTATAGCATGAATTTAGTTAGTTTTTTATAGATGGCAGCATATATACAGTATTTTTTTTATCTGTTCGCTACAACAAAACAGGAATATCTGATCTCGACTCACACCTCACACATCATATCAGGTGTCTTACATCACTATGTGACCTTCCAATACTGCGAACCTTTCCGTATTACAATAAGTACGTCTATCGAAACCTTGCAATTGTAACATAAGTGCATGGTAGTTAAAGACACGTCGTGTGTGAACAATCCTTTTCGTTATTTTTAAGCAAAAACCCATTAATGAAGTCCTTAAGTGAGGTTCTATGGCATCTGCAAAGTAGAATAAAGCATATCAGTGCCATGAATATTGTTGAGAAATAAACATAAGTGATCATAAAAATAATTGCATTATAATTGAAAATATTCGCTAAGGTGTAGTCACACTACACTTTAAACATGCACTGAATATGGCTGCGAATATGGGCGGGAAGCGTTCATCCATCTTTGGCAAGAAAGGTCACGCCGTACCGATACAAATTCACAGGTCAAAGTTTAAAAGACTTGAAATTTGGTATGCAACAAAATGCGTATGAATGAAAGTGTAGTGTGACCGCCACTTAAATAAGCAACATAAGCGTACATTTAGAAATACACAAAAGGTGTTGATTGTACCCTACCTCCAAAAGAGTTGATTCCATTTCTTGTATGAATGGATTCTACAGACAAAGCAAAAATAATTGTATGCGATAATATATATGTATACAAAACTTGAAGCGGTAGAGAGAAAGATATATATAATGTATACATACCATCCGCGCTAGCTCGCCAAAGACCTCAGGTGACATAGGCATGAGGTTATGTTCATATTCCTTTGGTTTCCTAAAGTCAAACAAAACGCATTTGTCAAAACAAGCTAAAGGTAAGGCATATTCTTAATTGCACAGTTATAGGATTATGAATATATTGTTTAGGTATATAAAATAGGGCTGTCAAAAGATTAATCGTGATAAATCGAATACAAAATAAGTTTGTGTTTGCATACCATATTTATGTGTGTGTTGTGTGAAATAATTATGTTAAATTATTCATTTATATTTTTATTTATATATAAGATAATAATAATAATTACTAGATAGTTACATTTCCTGAAGAAAATGTGAAGTGGACCTTGCCGTGGCAAATTTTCAGGGGACAGTATCATGCAAGAATGAATGTACTCCAAGTGACAAGTAAAATTATCCAAACACCGTTTCTTGATAATGTTCTGATGCAGAGATATAAGGCTTTGTTTATTTGGTTGCTAGGGTACTGTATTTGGTTGCTAGGGAAAAATTGGCACCCACTACTGATTACACTCCGAGCAACGAGTCAAACGGTCCAACCCCTGTGTCTCTACGATGTTCTGATGCAGAGATATAAGGCTTTGTTTACTCGGTTGCTAGGGTACTGTATTTAGTTGCTATGGAGAAAAATGGCATCCACTAGTGATTACACTCCGAGCAATGAGTCAAACGGTCCAACCCCTGTGTCTCTACGATGTTCTGATGCCGTGATATAAGGCTTTGTTTATTCGGTTGCTAGGGTTCTGTATTTGGTTGCTAGGGAAAAATTGGCACCCACTACTGATTACACTCCAAGCAACGAGTCAAACGGTCCAACCCCTGTGTCTCTACGATGTTCTGATGCAGAGATATAAGGCTTTGTTTATTCGGTTGCTAGGGTACTGTATTTGGTTGCTATGGAGAAAAATGGCATCCACTAGTGATTACACTCCGAGCAACGAGTCAAACGGTCCAACCCCTGTGTCTCTATGATGTTCTGATGACGAGAACTGTTTGAATTTTATGTTGCTAGGGTGCTCAAAAGTGGTTGCTAGGGGCGTGGCTTAATACCTATGTAAGGATCCTGAGAGACTGATTGGATGCCGGAGTAAAATGAGCCCACCCCAATGTTTCTATGACACTGTGCTGCAAAGATATCCATCTGGGCATTTTATAATGGCAGTCTATGGGAGATGTTGCAAGGGAGCCCAAAATTGTTGCTAGGGGCGTGGCTTAATAGCTCTGGGACTATCCTGATAGACTGATTGGATGTCTGAGTAAAATGAGCCCACCCCCCTTGTCTCTATGACATTGTTAAGCGAAGATATCACATGTGGAACTTTTTTTCCCTTATATGGGCATGTTTCCTGCCTTATTATAAGTCAATATGAAATTTCGGGTGCCTCTTACACCCCAGGGGTAAAACTTAGACCCCAATGTGATGCATGTTCTTACAGAGCCTACCACCCTCTTCAAATAATGTAACCCACACGTTTCTACAAAATCCTTGAGCGGAGCTATGACCCGCAAAGTTCGGCACAATGTTAAGTCAATGGGATTTTTTGGGTGGTTTTTCGCCCCCCTTTCGAAAATCCTGCACCCGATCGCTTATAAAAGTCATAGCACACCATTCCTCAATAATCCAGTCGACTTGAGCCCTCTTTTGTGGGACTACTGCAAACCGTGTGGGACGAGTTTTGCGCCGAAATATATATATAGATATATAGCAGATATATATATATATTTGGCGCGTAACTCGTATATATATATATATTTGAAAATATATTAATATATATATATATATATATATATATATATAATTTAACAATCATTTTTATTCACAAACTTTTATTTTGTATGCGATTAATCTTTTGACAGCCCTATTTTATATATATATACATACATACACACACAAAATAAATACACAGTGCACACATAAAAATTATGCAAAAACAAACTTTTTTTATTCGATTAATCGTGATTAATCACGATTAATCTTTGGACAGTCCTAAAGTACTAACTTAAATCTTAGCTTGACTGTGGGATTGTGAAATTTGCTTTGCTTTTCGCAACATTGACTTACATTTCAGAGATAGAGATGAGGGTGGTACTGATATAGCCTTCATCTGACTTCCTATCAACATCCATTGGCTCTTGTTCTGGATAAACAAAAGGATAAATCAGCATTTATTATCCGTGACCCCGTTTCGTGTGATTCGATCAATTTAATTTTTATAATTTATAATGTAAACATGGAAAATAAATACGCTTTCTTCAAATCAAGTTTTTTAGGTGTTTAATATGTAAGTAACTTACTGTCTGTGGGTTTAGAGTAGTATTTCCTGAAGGCTTCATCTTTAGGTAGATTAGGGTAGAGGAAGCGCAAAGGGTTTTCCGGGACGTTTTCGGCTGCCATCACGCGGTAGTTTCGAATGATGTCGGGAAGTGAAACAGCCGAGAGCTCCTTTTTCGTGTAGGGCTCCACAGAGCGAATCTGCGGCTCTTCTAAACAAACAAGCACACAAAAATCTCAGTGATGAAACAATGAGTCAACTAAAGCTGATTTTCAATTTGCACCATCTGGGGGGCCTTTACATTTTATAAAATACATTAATTTATAAATAATTCTGCGTAATAAAACCTATTATCACCTGTGTAATAAATAAAGCTACTAACCAACAGCACTACATTGTATATTGTAATATGATTTGTTTAATTCATTAAGTTTTTAAGTAAAATTTTCTTTTGTGAGGGCCACGAAGTTGAATTTTTATTTTTCTTTGGCTTGGTGTTTGATTTGCTGTACACACGGGTTTCATACATAACCAAATATTGTACGAGATTAAGGAAACATCTTACCGTTCGCGTCATGTTCCACCCAGCTGAATGTGATGGCTCCATCGCGGTTGCTTTCGCTAAAGCGCAACAGAAAGGTACCGGGAGCTTTGTCGTGTAGCAAAGTTTTAGTGCGGTCCTTGGTCACAAACCCAACGATACACCTGAGAGACAAACAGCGTTAAAAGAAAGCTGCTGCTTTTCCAATTAAATGTCAAAACTTTCTTAAAGACGTTACATTTACACATGTAGCCAAGTTTAAATGATTATTGAGATTTGTGCCTAAACAAGAAACTTAAACGTATTAACTGTTTCTTCACAACTTTGCTTTTAACGTAAATACATCTTGTTTTAAAGAAGTTTAGATATTATTATTATTATTGATGACAAATAAGTAATGCAGTACAGTGTCCATGCAATCTTACCCATCATCCCAGAGGCTCAACAAGTGTCTCTTTATAAGGTCCAAAATTCCTTCAATCCAAAGCCAAAATGTAGCGTTCTTCTCACCACCCGACTACCCCACATGCAAGAAAAACAACCTGTCAAATCTTCTTTATACAAACACCATCTATAACTACGATTAACAGAAATGAAATGTGTAATACGTGCCTTTTAACTCGGCAAAATTAAGTTTAACCTAATGGCTAAACTGTTTAATTCATAGAAAACGTGTGATGTGGTAACCAACCTTACAGAATCTGTTCCATGGGATCTGAGCTTCAGGATCTGACACTGCTTTGGGACCTGGGGGTCAAAGTTCATTCAATTTAGTACTTTAAATGATGTATGAGTAGTATAATGTATTATAAATGTATGAAGCCGTGTATCACTGAATGTAATAATTTCTCACAATAAATTCTGTTTTATACAATAATGTCTTGTTTTTTTTACTCTAACATCCTTAAAACATGAAATATATGCGTAAGAAGTGAGATATTATTTATATTTCTTGCTTTCACAGAAAACGTAACAAAATTTTGTTAAAAAATCCAATTCAAAAGTAAAAAATTTATTTAAAATACTTTATTAAAATATTGAAGTTAAATTTTATATTTTAAGGTAAAGTGTTCAAATAAAAAATAAATAAATAAAATAAAAAAACAAAATATATTTAAAATATTATATATACAATATAAAGGATTTTATATAACAATTTTAATTTATCTTGCCAACATCCTTTTTAACGCGTTAGGCTTAAGGCCGAAGTATAGTCCATTTTTACATCTATGTGAGGGTCTGTGTACAGTGCGCAACTGCCGGTGACGCAATTTTCGTCAAAAGAAAAGTGCGCAAGTACTGTACGCGCACCGCTGGATTTTTAAACCCACGAACATTGTATGCGTTGGTCGCGAAAGCATGCGCCTACAGGAGAAAGAAGTACGTAGCACAGGAGATGCAATGCATTTTGTCGCAACACACGTGTCAGACATTTGTGTACACGTACGAGTCAAATTAATGATAAGGCTGTACATTCGACCGTGCGCGTACATTCGCGCACAGGTAAAAAAACAGGGCTGCAGACTTAAAAGAAATTCTGGTAGATCTCTCTCAAATTGGGATGTGCACTATGTCAGCTTTATTTTCGAGATAACAGCGCTGAACATATTAAATTGCAATACAGTGCGATTATTGACCATTATTGAAAATGTAAATTTAAATGCAAAAAAGGGCACCGATACACTATTTCACTCCCCCTTTACATTTCATTAGTAGCGCCAAACAGCATACTTATCATCAAAATGACAACAGCCAGTTTTTGTGCGTTAAATATTTCTATACAAATCTAGTTTTTTAATTAGGACAAAAGAAAATCAAATTTTTTCATTATTCTAGAGCAAATCAAAAAAAAATTAAAAGCTTTAGAAGTCAATATATTATGAAATTACAATTAATATTTATTATATATGATTAAAATGTAAGATTAACATAAAGTATGTTCTTTTTTTTATTAATTTATACATATATCCTGTACATATATTTTTTTTTAAGGATATTTAGATAATTGTGTTGAAAAAGCTGAGTAAAAATAAGATTTTTGCAGTTTATGTATAAATTTGATAAACACAAACAGCCAGTCATTACTGATAAATAAACCTATTCACTATGATACAGGTCCTATCTTATTTATATTGTGATAATGACTGACTGGTACTTTTCACACTTACCCAAAAGTTTAGTTCCCAGCATGCTTAGTTGTTCTTGATTGAGACCTCTTTTGGTAATGGCGGAAAACTGCCAGCTCAGCACCTCCGATAGATGTCCCCATGTACAAGTAGGAGGACTCACGAAAAACGACAGATTCTGAGAAAACAAAAAACAAAATGAGACAGAAATAAACTGAGGTTTGAGGAAAGTTACTTGACAGACATCCACAGGCAGCTATATTTACTCATGCAAGTACAACTTTATAGTTTCCCTGACTTGCAGGAAACAGAGAAATCTTCACATTTAAACATTTGTAAAAGACCAACAGCATTACACATTTTATTTTATTGCTACTTTAGCCTTAATAACACAAAAAAATATTCTAGTATTCATTTAGGCAGTCTCATTATCATTTTCATTCTGCATCCTGTTTTTAAAGTCAGGAATTGAATTAAACTTTCAAAAGGTGTTTTTCAGCTTTAAATGATGCAAGACCCTGATAGACATTTGAATGTGAGAAAAACTTGCATCATTACCCAACAGGATATGATCAAGACAGGAAGTGTTACTTTGTGCACATTAAGAACTAGACATCTATATATAAAGCCAGCAGAGACAGCACTTTACCTTGGGCTCAGAGGTCAGCATGTTGTACCACATTATGGACGCCCATCCACTGGGCAGCTGACTGACGTTGGAGATCACGACTATGGGCAAGGAGGTGGTCTGAAAAACAGGAACGCTCGTTATAGTAGCCAAAATAACTTGGATAAGAGTTTTCCTTCTTTAATAGTTAAACATACAACATATCTTGTTGTATCTACCTCAAAATTCATCACCATTCCAGACCAGCAAAGCTCCGCCTCAAAAGTGATGGAGTGAAGTTCTTCCGAGACGATCAGCGGGCCCTGCCACAAGTTTGAGAAAACAAAACTTTTAAACCAAAGCATCACTGAACGAATTACATACGAACAAATTAGTTGGCTCATCTTTCAAAGTACCGAACAAATCCTCACCTCACTGGTTCTGTTCCCAGTAACTTTCCTCTCTTTGAGTTGCTGTGAATTAAGAAAATATATATATATTTTTTAAAACAACACAAGCATATTTGACTGAATAATAATCGTTATCCACTTTACCAGATGTCGGAATTCTGCCGCCATTCCGTTGGATTCCTCCATGTTCATCACCTTCATGGACGTTCCCAAGATGTTAAACATACGATACCTGAAACAGGAATTGATGCTTATCTACCAGGCAAATGAAATTCGATTACATTTTAAAGCTATGGTACACATTAAAAATGAAAATATTGTGAAAAAAAAAATGACATACACACCCTTTTCGTTTTTCAACAACATCCCTTGAGGGCAAAAAGAGAAATAAAATATTATTTACAGTTTATTTTTATTATATTTTATAAAAATTCTGTATGGACTATATAGTTTAATTTATATTTATTTATTATTTATGATAAAAAAATTAGTAGTGCTGGGCAAAGATTAATCACGATTAATCGCATACAAAATAAAAGTGATTTTTGGCATATATATATATATATATATATATATATATATATATATATATATATATATATATATATATATATATATATATACACATTCATGTATGTATTTAAGAAACATTTACATGTGTATATATTTATTTATATTTGTGTATAGTGTATATATTTGTGTATATTCTATATATATATATATATATATATATATAAGGGATGCACCGATACCGATACTGGTATCGGCCTCGATACCACATTTTCTAAAGTACTCGTACTCGTTAAAAGTCCCCCGATACCAGGGATCGATACCACGGTCTGAGAAATGTCTATGTTTGAGCAGCGTGTAACGGTTTAATGCCTCTTGTGTTGTCCAAAGAGGCAGAGTTTACAACAAACTGGAAAACTAGTCCCTTGTTTTTTTGTTAAATTATATGACTAAAGCTGTTACCTGTAAATTTAAATAATGTTTTTTATTAAGTTCTCGGTATCGGCAAGTACTGAAATGCAAGTCCTCGTACTCGTATTCCAAAAAAGTGGTATCGGTGCATCCCTAATATATATATACATAAACAAACAACAAAACATTTCTGAAATTAATATATATATGTGTGTGTGGGGTTAAATATACATAATAATTACACACAGTACACACACATATATTATGCAAAAAAATTACTTTTATTTTGTATGCAATTAATCGTGATACATTTTTGCCCAGCACTAAAATTTGGTATTGATGAAACTGAATTAAAAAGCCATTTCAATAAAATACAATACATTGTACAAATTATAAATTAATAAATAAAATAATATATTGAATTTTTTGTAATCTCTGTTTGATGTTGTGACACCAAAATTAAATTTCTGTTATTATTTTTTCTTGGTTTAGTGTCTGACTTTGGTTTGTGTTGCATTATACTTACTTATCAAAATGCACCTTCACGCGAACAGTGTGATTAAATTCCTGAAGCTTTATAAGCATTCTGCAATAAAAAAAATGTGATTCATCAAAACCGAACGATAACTTGTGACCTCTCGTTTCAAAGTATAAATTTGTTTACCCTTACCGAATTTTAAGGGTAAACAGAACTCCCGTCTTGAGCACCAATGGTCTTTGAAGTTGGGTTGGCATGCATGGTTGTCTCTCAACAACCAAGGAGCTAAACGCACACACGCAAAGAAGGTTAGCTAAGTTTTAAACAGCATGTGCAAAATGCAACATAGTTATACTCCAGAAAAGAAAGAGTAAGGACTCTTACTTTGTAATAAGATTTTTGAGGTTTAACGTAATCCTTTCCTCCAGAGTGTTTTTGCTACTGGTAATAGGGTCGTTGTCATATGTGAACTTCTGCTCCAGTTCAAGAAGTTTCTTAAGTTGCTGTCTAAGCTGAAGCAGAGATTCGCCAACTGAAGTAAACCTACAAGAAATAACAAAAAATCTTAAAGGGGTCATTTCGCAAGACTTTTTTAAGATGTAAAACAAATCTTTGGTGTCCCCAGAATACATATGTGAAGTTTCAGCTCAAAATACCATATAGATAATTTATTATAACATGTATTATCCCCTTCTGACATCACAAGGGGAGAACAAATTTCAATTACCTATTTTTCACATGCTTGCAGAGAACGGTTTACCAAAACTAAGATACTGGGTTGATATTTTAATCACATTTTCTAGGTTGATAGAAGCACTGGGGACCCAATTATAGCACTTGGAAAAAATCTGATTTTCATGATACGTCCTCTTTAAAACTCGACACAATCTTACAATGTGCAAAAATGGGTATCTCTACAGTGAAACCCTCACCAGTTCTGCAGCTGGTCCAAGCAGACGTGGGTCAAACCTCCGATGCAAAACATCTGCTGACGCCGTTTCCATTCGGCAAGTTCAGTTGAGATGAGCTCGAACACCACCTGATCCATGAGGTTCAAGACCTCTGATATCTGACTGATCACGTTCTGCACAGAAACCCAAACCAGGTTAAACCCAACTGCACAGTGGTCCTCAATAACCAATCGGCAGGACGGGAGGAGCGACAACCCATCTGAAAAATTCCTACCTTTCTCATGTCGTTGAGTTTCATTAACATGGAGTGAATGGCCAGCCTCTCCCGATTCAGGTCTTCTTTCGAAATCGTCCCGTTCAGGTCCTCTGTCAAACACACAAACATAAAAAAATGAAACTAAAAAAAGCTATTTCAATAAAATGCAATACAAATTATAAATAAATAAATAAAATAAACAATATATTGACTTCTAAATCACTTTTTCATAAATGCTTGATGCTTTAAAATATATATATTGACAGAACTTCTGTGCTCGGGTGAGACTTTGGCGTGCTCGCGTGAGACTTTGGCGTGCTCGCGTGAGACTTTGGCGTGCTCGCGTGAGACTTTGGCGTGCTCGCGTGAGACTTTGGCGTGCTCGCGTGAGACTTTCGCGTGCTCGCGTGAGACTTTCGTGTGCAGATTTATTTTTTAAAGTTTAGTTTCATGTGTGCGCGCGAAACAAAACGCGTTAAGTTTCACGTGCGCACGCGAAACTAAACTTTATTAAACAATATAATAAGTCGAGAAGAATTTTAATCATATGTAATAAATGTAAATTATTATTAATTAAATGTAATATATGTAGTATATGTAATATAATATAAATGTAATAAATGTAATATATATATATATATATATATATATATATACTTCTAAAGACACTTTTTTAACAAATATATTAGGGCTGTCAAAAGATTTATCGCATGCAAAATAACAGTTTTTGTTTGCATATTATATTTGTGTGTGTGTGTGTATTGTGTGTAAATATTATTTATATATAAATACACACATACATGCATAAATTTGAGAAATTTACTAATAAATATAATAATAATATATAATAAATATCAAAATCTAAATAAATATACAAGTAAATGTTGTATTAAAACATGCATATGTGTGTATTTTTATAAACAAAATAATTACACACAATGCACACATATATTATACAAAAACAAACTTTTATTTTGTATGCGATTAATCGTGTGTCCTTTTAAGTTAATCTTAAATTTTTATCATATATAATAAATATTCCTTGTAATGTAACAATATATTTACAAACACTATTTGTTTGATGCTTGCAGAAAATATTTTTGATCAATTTACAAACCTACTATAGGTTATTGTTTAAGCGCAATGCTAATGGTCTAATCAGATTCAATGGATTGTGCTAAGCTATGCTAAAAGTGATACCGCCAGACCCGAAGATCAGCTGAATAGATTCCAAAACGGTAAAAATCAAATGTTTAACTCTAGGGGAGCTGGAAAATGAGCTATCTTCAAAAAAAGTGGAGTGTCACTTTAGTTTGGACCACAAATGCTGTTTGTTTATGTTGCTGCTAAAACGGTCTATAGAGAAAACAGATAGATTAGTTGTGTCACCTCTGCTTTGGTGAGTTTTGCTCTTGAAGTCGTACTCATCTTGTAGATCTTCAAGATTTTTAATGATTTGTTCAGTTCCCTTGAAAGTTAAGACAGAAAGTTACACACAACAGGAAAAAGAAATGCTTTTCCAAGTCACTTTAGATAAAAGCATCTGCTAAATAATAAATGTAAACTTGACTGTGTATACACCTGCACTTTCATCTTGATGTCTTTTACTTTCGCATCCATTTCTCGATGTTTCTCCACGATCATGTCGTTTTGGGAGCTCTCTACACGATTCTGCTACAGAAAACTACTTTAATACAACAAGCTGACACTGCGCAAGTTTATACCATAATAAAAGATACTGGGAATACCAGTTGTGGTAATTGTTGATGTTTACAAATCACTGACCTCTGACATTTGGGCGGATACTAAAATCTTTCTCTCCTCATTCAGGTTCCGACTGATGATCATTGCCATGGAAACAGGATTGTCTTGGAAGAGACTCTAGGAAAAGTCGGAGTTGACTCTTTAGGAAATGCATCGATTTGAACCTCACTCTTATCTCCGCATGCATTATTTTGCATTAGGGATGCTTAACGATTAATCGCGATTAATCGTTAGCAGAATAAAAGTTTTGGTTACATCATATATGTGTGTGAACTGTGTATAATAACTTTGTATAAATAAATGTACACACATGCATGTATATGTTTTAGAAATGTTTACACGTGTATATACATTTGTATTTTTATGTATAATTTATATTATATATAAATATAAATACTTAATATATAAAAAAAAATCTTAAAATTATACATGAATGTGTTCATATTTATATATATATACATATTTATCATACACAGTTTACACACATATGTGATGTAAACAAAAACTTTTATTCTGCTAACGATTAATCGCGATTAATTGTTTAGCATCCCTATTTTGCATTAAAATAAATTCAAATCTGTGTCCGTTAAATCATTTCTGCATTTGTTTTGTAGCATGATTGTTAAAGGAAATGTTCAATTGTTAACAGATACCTGCAAGTTCCTCTTGATCTTGCGGATGTTGTGCTGGTTCAGGAAGTCTTTCTCCATCGCAAACCGGCTGTGTTGATGATCCAGCTGGGTCAAAAGGTCATGAAACCTCACGGTTGCTAAGGACTCGTTCTCTACGTTGGCAACGTGGTCCCTACATGTCACAAGAATAAATTGTTAAACTGTTAGGGGGCGTTCACACCAAAGTGTTTAAACACTGTAAATATGTTATTATATTCTATATAGATATATTTATAAAGTAATTCCGACCAGTCATGGCTCTCTATCCAGCTGCTAAGATACTGGCGGATGGCCATTGGGAAGTTGTCATCGTACAGCTGATCCACTTGCTCCAAAAACTTCGAATCCAGTTGCTGCAGCTCCAACCACTGACTCATGTTGGCGACTCTGTGGGCTGTGAAGGAAATAAATAAATAGAAAGGTTAATAGATGGATTTGTTGTTGTTAACGGATGCAGAGGAAGGAAGGTTAGTACACAATAATTGTGCTAGATACAATGTTAAACCAACATTCAACACAGACGCACACTGCAAAAGACAAAATATTATTCAGTAGTTAAATAAATGTGACGCACCCTTTGTGAACATCTGAATACATCATCGATTAAAAAATGTATATATTAATATTCATGAATATATTATTGAAATATGTATGAATAATTCATATTTAATTTAATATAAAACTTACGTTTTATTAAATAAATTATTTAAGTATATATTTATAAATTATTAAATATTATTATTAGGTTATTACAAATTATTAAATAAGTATTTTTCCTAAATATGCCAGAGTTACCTTTATAAATAGTTCAGCTTTCTATGAAAATAATAATTGCCTCTGGCACGTCCCCATTTTGAAGGGAGGGGGTGTGTACGTGTGGGAGCATGTGCTTGTAAATCTATTATTTCTATTAAAGTTATTAACAAGTTAAAAATATGATCGTTTCGTCTAAATGTCCTTAGGGATTATTGACAGATCAAATATTTTATTTTAAGACTATTGTAAGACTGATAAGTTACATGACGCATGATGTTTTGTTTACGGGGCTGAACCTAGCTGCCATGTAAGTTACGCAGCCTCGTGTTTTGTTTTGCCAGCATTTCACATTTACACGATAAACATCGCTGTACATGAGAGATTATTGACGACATCGATGTATATTAATCGTTTATTCGTAAATTATTGTAATATCAAGCAATAAAGCAGACTTCCTGGAAGTTTTGCAAGTAACTGTAGAAAAAAAATATTCTGAATGCGGAAATATTATTATATTTTATTACTCACCCCAAACGCGATGATAAAAATCAAGAGTCCACTGATATACGTTTCTCCTCCTCTGCTAACAGGAGAGGACTAACAGGTCAGTTCCCTGTTAATTTCGTTAACAGTTTTCCAGTTGTCTTTTTACAGTATGTCGGGCTCTTACTGGAACGCGCTCCTGCCTGAGGAGACTGCGTTTGAGTGACAGGTGGACGAGCCAATCGGAACGCCGAATTTCGACCACCTAACGCAGCTAGCCAATCAGCGCGACCTGACATCTCCCGTGACGTGGTTGGAATTTTGGACAACAGATGAGTCTGAAGGCCACGTGATTTATAGGAAACTGAAACCTGCACAAGAAGCGCATTTCATCATCACTAGGGTAAAACGAGTTTTTGAGAAAAGTACTGAATCTTAATGTGTTGTACACGCAACGTAAATGTCAAAGAGGGAATTAACTGCACAAGTGACGAATACACTTCGTTGATGTGGTCTGCATTACATTGCAGCTGGCGTCTTCGGTTATACCCTTGCGAAAAATTAACCATGGTTTTACTGTAGTAAAATTGAAGTAGCAGGGTTTTCGCTGTATTGTTTACGCTGTATTATAAATAAGGGCTTGTCTGCATTAAATGGCAGCTTGCATCTTTAGGTTAAATGAGACTGGGGCAAGTTGTCACAGTTGTTATTTAAAGGGGACATATCATTAAAATCAAACTTTTTCTTTGTTTAAAGGCGGGGTGCATTATCTCTGAAAGGCAAGCCAATGTTGATATTTCAAATCGCCTAAACATACACACCCCTACCCAAATAGAATCTGGATCTTCTTTTGATAGACCCGCCCCACACACATGTAACCCAGGCAATGATTTCGGTTAGTAGACATGCCCCTTACTGCTGATTACTGGCTACAAATGTGTTTTGGTACTCAGTACCATAGATATGTATAATAAAGGCTAGATGTCTCGCTGGCGCTGCTGGCCAATTGAGTGGAACATCCGCATTTTGGCGGCCATCTTACCATAGGGCGCTCGCTCACTCGCAGCATTAAGTTTTAATGATGCAGGTACTTTTAAAAGACCATAACTTGCTTAATTTTTTACCAATTTTCAAACGGTCACGGTTTGTTATATACATCGAAGATGTACCTATGACACTGCATACTTATACTAAAAATAAAGAAAAAATCATGAAACATGTTAAAGCATCCAGAATTATAGCCACGTTAATAACGTTTGTAAAGAAAATTGAGCAAGTTATGGTCATTTAAAAGTACCTGCACCATTAAACTCAATGCTACGAGTGAGCGAGCGCCCTGTGGTAAGATGGCCGCCAGGTTAGAGACTCCGCCGTAAGACATCTATGCTCAGCACGACTCCCTTTCCCAAAGTGTTTTTCAAACATTTAAGTGCTATAATTGGGTCCCAGGTGCTTCTATCAACCTAGAAAATGTGAAAAAGAACAACCCAGTAACTTAGTTTTGGTAAACCATTCTTTGCAAGCATATGAAAAAATAGGTCATTGAAATTTGTCTCCCCTTGTAATGTCAGAAAGTGATAATACAGCCCCTTAAGCATAGATATGTAAAAGGCTAAATGTCTTACTGCAGAGTCTCTAACGTCATCACCTGGCGGCCATCTTACCTCAGACAGCTCGCTCACTCGTAGCATTGAGTTTAATGGTGCAGGTACTTTTAAATGACCATAACTTGCTCAATTTTCTACCGATTTTCAAACAGTTATGGTCATTTAAATGTACATGCTCCATTAAACTCAATGCTACGAGTGAGCGAGCGCCCTGTGGTAAGATGGCTGCCACATGCGGACGTTCCACTTAATTGGCCAGCAGTTTTGCTCACACCTATAAAGTGGCACTTTTTACATGCTATAATAAATTATCTATATGGTATTTTGAGCTAGAACCTTACATATGTACTCTGGTGACACAAAAGATTTATTTTACATTTTAAAAAGTCTTGTGAAATGTCCCCTTTAAATTCATGTTTAAAAGTATTCACCACATAAAATATGAAATTCTGGACTCTTTATGACGTTATGACCTATGATGCCCTATCTATACCAATGTGCTGCGGTTACACAATCTTGACTCAGAACTTGACTTTACTTTTAGGAAACACATGTTATGAATCATGTTATGCAACTGTTGAATCAATCGGTAAAGTATGCAAGCGATACATTTTTAATAAAGCAAAATCAGTACAATTCTGTGCGTACTCATTGTCCTCAAGCTGGGGATGAACTTCTACTGTTTTTGCCTCAAGGGGCCCCTAACCCACTGGGTGGGCCTCAGAGAACAAAATAACACAGGCGAAGGAAGTTTAACTTCCCTACAACATGGGTTTGTTGCTTTTGCGCGCCGTAATGTGGGCCACATGCTTGAAACGATGCCAATGGTGTCATTCTGTTAGGGGTCACTGGGGACAACTTTGAAGAGGTCCTTTAAGGACAATCACAAACAACTCGGAAACATCAGTAACAGTTGGTTTACTTGATACGACAACATGGAAAATCAAAACTACAGTCAAATAATATGTTTTTAAACTATAGACTAAAATTAAAAACATCTACTAATTCGTTCAGAAATCACTACGTCCATTACTAACACATTACATTTGATATCTACGATAAGCAATAGCAATATAAACAGTGTGTTTTACGAAATAAAATGCGCGCACTTGTGTAGTTGACGTTGTTGTCCCAGCATTGTCTAAAAATATTTTAACATCAAACTAAAGTTTCGTTTGTGGTTCAAAAACTCCAAAAGATATCAATTTCAACCTAAATTGATTAAATGGGTAATAGTTAAAAAGTTTTTTGTCTCCCATCCATATGCCGATAAGATGAAACTGCAGATTTTTTCGATTCATCTGGGACAGTGTTGTTTAGACATCATGTTGAGTCCATTTCTGGGTCAGCGTTCTTGTTTTCGGTCACTGGGGGATAAGCAACTTTATATAAATAATCAACTGCACAGTCCCATTTCAAGTAATTTGTACATTGTTATATCATGGTGTCACCCTGGTAAAGCCCATCGGGTCATCTCTCTGCTCAAACACATTGACAGAGGAAGCATTTCAACCTTCATAAACCAAACGTTGTCTTTGTGTGCAACAGTTGATGAGAACGAACTAAAAACACTGGCTAAGTTGGTTTGTTGGGACCTTGGTGTGGTCAGATTGGTTTAGCAGGAACTATGTAAGTAAAGGATATTTATGCAAAGGTTATTTTCACTTCCTTCTGTTCCAGAGACATTAGGGCCTGTTGTTAGCTATAGCGACTCCGGAACCCCTCTTTCAGGGTTCAAGAGCAACCGCAAAGGTCCACGACCATCGAGGGGATTTTTCCGTAGATGATTTGTTCGCGGTCGTTGAAATACAGCATGTTTATCGGGGACATCTTGGTGGGCGTGCAGCATGGTCCAACGCTGCCCCGAGGGTTGGCTTTGTTTACGATGTGACTGTGGGGATACTTCTGCACGCATTCGCCGGAGCAGTAATTGGCTTTGTAGCGCTTGGGTGCAATTATCCAATCCCACCCGAAATCCTCGAAGTCAACGGTGAGCGGATACCGGCAGCAGCGGGATTCGGTGGAATGCTCGTCACAGTCGAGGCCAGTGTCGCGTCTGGAGCGCTTGGCGGTGTCCGATATTTTGACCTCCAGGAAGGGTTGCTGTGAACGAGAAGTCAGGGTCAGCCATAATGGGTGTGTTGCGTTAATATCGTTTATTAACTTTTCCTCATGACGAATCTTAAAAATTCGAAATCACAATTGTCTTCTTTTGTGTTCCACATAAGTAAGAAAAACATACGAGTGTGAAAAGATGCAAGGATTGGGAGTATGTTATTTTTAACTACTATTTTGTGTCTATTATTATTTCAACTACTAGGCTACAAGATCCCAGATCATTTTCTTTTTATTTATTTGTTTATATTTTTATTAGAGATGCACTGATATATCACCGATATATTGGCCGATGTTTCAATAATCGGTATCAGACGATTAAAACAAAATAAAAAAGACACTAACATTCATAAAATTTATCAAATGTATCTTCAGAATTGAGTAAATTCAAGTTAATATAAACAGCAAACTATCGGTATTGGCAGATATCACTCTGAATAATCGGTATCGGTTGAAATTTTGAATATCGATGCATCTCTTATTATTTGTATTATTTAAATATTGATAAATACTCACCAGTCCTTCTTCGCCCGATTCCGCAGAAGTTACAGCCAGGTCATTTCCGTTCGCGTCGAAGGCCTTGATTTCTATCCCAAAGTTCATTTCGGGTTGTTTCAGCCACGACTGTAACAGCTGCTTCATGTCAATATGTTGCCAGGAGTTTGTCTGAGCGTTTACGTCAATTTTTTGGGAAGGTATTCTCGAGCGACTGTTCCCCTCCGAAGGTACCTTCAGGCGGGATATCTGGATAAAGACTGTCGTTGGTTCCTCAGCTGGTCTCAGATAGATCCAAAGCTGGGCCTTCAGAATGCTGTCGGGTAAAATCTTGGGGCTCAGCGAGAACATGCAACATTTCGGCATCCCCTCCCCTTGGGTAATAGCTTGAGCTGAAAGGATAAAGGTTATTGAGGCTATGGCCACCCAAGTCTACTTTACAAGCATTTACAACAATAACTAAACTATACAGATCGCAATACGAAAAGATCGCAATACTAGGGGTGCATGGTATTGAGAGACAAAATCAGAAATGCGGTATGATACCACTTTTATGTGGCCGGTATGCAACTTGCGGTATTACGGTATATTTGCTGACCACAAGAGGTTGTCTAAATATGGCAAACAAACTTTTGCTTGAAAATTTTGCTTGAAAATTTTTTTTTTAAATGCACACACCTACAGTAATTTGCTGTAAAGCATGCAACTTACGTTCTGTGGCCATGGTAATGATGGTCTCGCTGCTGTCCTGTTCTTCATCTTCACTTACTCCACCATTTTGCACATACTGGTCCAGGAGCTCCTGAAGCGGAGGTGCTTTGGGCAGAAGAAGCTTGACGGTATCCCTGCTGATGTTCGGGGCTTGTTCCAGACGCAGGATGCTTAAAATCTGTGATTTTATGGAGTGCAAACGCATGAGTTTACTCTGCTGTCTGAACTGACAGGTCGTGCACTGCCCGTTGTCTTCTCCAGATGTCACAAAGGTTTGAGATGTCGTGGTGGTGGTCAGACTCTGACCGTGTGACGCTGGCACACTCCACATGCACAGATAAAGAATAAACAACATGGTTTTGTGTCGTTGGAGACGTTCGGGCATTTGGGAACGGATGGCACTTTTACGCATTCAGCAACCAAACAGCACTGGACAGATGTTCAGAGTCCCAGGCCGTTTTATACTTCAGATTCCCCGCTGTTAGATATCGTGTGATTGGTCGGCTGTATAAGTCCAAATATGATGAGATTCTGGAGCTTTGTTGTGTTTGAAAGCCTGTAAAGGTTTTTAGGGTTAGTCGGTTGTGTTTGATATACCAGTGAATTGATGTGAATGCCATATACATATGAAAATGAGTTAATCATTTCGAGATAGACTTACTGTGGATCAAAGTTGTGTTTTTTGGGATTTAAACCTATGACCTTGGCATTGCTAGCGCCTTGGTCTATTTGTAGAAAACAGGATAATAATACTTATATATAAAGACTGTTTATTTGTAAAATGTAGGATTAGAGATTTATGTAAACATCTAACATTTTTCCAACTCTGATATGATGTCCTTGTACGTGCTTTGGACATTATTGGTACAGCTGTTCAGCAAAGACAGATGTCTTCTGGTTTCTCTATCTCTCTTTCTCAGCAGTGAAGCTTTTATAGATGCATAAATAACAACAGATGACCTGGGTAAGGACCGAGATAGTACGGGTGGGAAATGGGTGGGCCGGCCGGTCGCAGCGCCTCCTGATGGTGGACTGTTTAAGCACAAACACAATATAGTTAACCCTTAAAGGGGACATTTCACAAGACTTTTTTAAGATGTTAAATAAATCCATGGTGTCCCCATAGTACATGTGAAGTTGTTGCTTAAAATATCATATAGATAATTTATTATAGCACGTTAAAAAATGTGTCCTTTCAAATGAAAAAGAGTTGATCTCTGCACTAAATGTCAGTGCCATGGTTGGATAGTGCAGATTAAAGGGCGGTATTATCCCCTTCTGACATCACAAGGGGAGCCACATTTCAATGACCTATTTTTTCACATGCTTGCAGAGATGGTTTATCAAAGCCAAGTTACTGGGTTGATCTTTTTCGCATTTTCTAGGTTGATAGAAGCACTGGGGACCCAATTATAGCACTTAAACATGGAGTCAGATTTCACAAAAAGTCAGATTTTCATAATATGTCCCCTTTAATTCAGTGCTTTGTATGTTGATCGTCACAAATAGCTCAACCCAATTTTGGATAATATTTTATTTGGGGTTTTATGTAGTTTGGCAGCATATCCCTTGTATTTTTCTAATAAAAAGTGTTGTAAATCTAAAGGTTTTGTAGAGTTTTGAGGGCACATTTCAATTTCAAAAGTCTTCATAATTGTGAGATTTAAAAAATTAATCTGGTTCAGATGTTAACAAGTTAACAAAAGATACACTGCAAAAATGGTATCAAATCAGCATATTTTTTGTTACTTTAACTTAAAAAATTAAGTGAAACAATTTCAACTTGTTTTTTTAAGTTATGTCAACTTTTACAAGTCAAAACTTGGCAAAACCAAGTTGTTTTTACTTCTTGCTGCATTTTTGCATTTCGCTTTAATTTATGCCGCGTTACTTCAAGATACTTTATTGCACATTAAAAATGTTGAAAACTGTATAACAGCAGTTGAAATATTTAATAAAACTTACATTGACAGATGAATCAATTCACACAATTTTAGGTAATTACAAAAAAAATGTACGAGGACTAAATAAAACTAAATCAGAACAAAACATGCAATTATTCAGACATTTTTGTTTCATTCAGGAAACATTATGGCTATTTTTGATTATATAATTGTACATTTGGTGTCCAAAAGTATTTTTTTTTTTTTGCTTAATTCACATGGTTACATATTAAATCATTTTAAAGGCCACCTAATTAGCAAAATCCACTTTTACAAGGTTTTTGGACCTAATGTGTGTTGGCAATGTGTAAACACAACCACACTACAATGAAAAAAATCCACCCGCTCCTTGTTTTATAATCCCCGTTTAAACCAAAGCACTGTGAGGTCACATTTATAAAGCCCCGCCCACTTATGACACTTTGTACAGAAAATATTATTTTATATAACCATTTGAAAAATGCAGAAAAAATACTTTGGACACCAAATATATCTGCAATTATATAATAACCCATATATTTCTGCATGTTTTAGGAAACAAATGATGGATGTTTTGTAAGAAATTCAGATTTTTGGCAATGCCCACGTGAGTGACGGTTCAACTGCGATGTCATTTCCTGTGGTCTGCGATTTCCAGCGCTACTTTGGCACTTTCTCTGGCTTTCTTCAACAGCTCGGATATTCTCGCTTCAGTCTGTAAACCAACAAACCACACAAACTGCACATAAACACCACGATCACATGAAACAGTCCAGTTTGCTAGGTTTTGACATTTCGAAGCTCCTCAAACAAGTTTCGCATCACTTTTTTACGTTTACCAGGGAAATCTTTCAGGAACTTTGATTATGTTTATGTTTTTGTGATCACTCACAGCGGCTTTGAACGAAGTATCTGTTATGTCTTTTAGATTGATGACGACGTTGTAGTATGCTCCAAACACAGCCGTTTCCAAAGCTTTCGCAGCGACCTGTTACAACAGAGAGATATGCATGGTAATAAATCATTATGGAAAGTTAAATATAAGCTGTGTTGCTATAAATTACAAAAATAAAGTTGAAATAACTTAAGATAATTCAATTTATTTTTAGTGGTGGGCAAATATTAATCGCAATTAATCGCATACAAAATAAAAGTGCATTTTGCATAATATATGAGTGTGTGGTGTGTGTAATTATTATTTATATTTAAAAACACACACACACATACATATATACATTTCAGAACAATTTTATTTATATATCCATTTTTTTGTTTTTATAAATAAATATATATATATATATATATATATAAATTAGGGATGCTAAACAATTAATCACAATTAATCGTTAGCAGAATAAAAGTTTTTGTTTACATCACATGTGTGTAAACTGTGTATAATAAATATGTATATATATAAATATGAACACAGTCATGTATAATTTTAAGAAAAAAAATAAAATAAATGTGTGTACATTTATTTATACAAAGTTATTATACACAGTTCACACACATACTGTATATGATGTAAACAAAAACTTTTATTCTGCTAACGATTAATCGTGATTAATCAGTAAGCATCCCTAACATTATATATATATATATACAAAAAAATGTAAATGTTTCTTATATACATACATGCATGTGTGTGTGTTTATATATACAAAATAATTACACACAGCACACACTCATATATTATGCAAAATGCACTTTTATTTTGTATGCAATTGATCGCGATTAATCTTTCTCAGCACAATTTTTTTCTAAGTTGAAATTAATAAATAAAGTTTATACAAATGTAAGGATTTTTTTACAGTAGGTGTAGAATTCCCAATCTCACCTGAACATCTGATATGCAGGCCACATTTCCATACTTCACCATTTCTTTGAGCGGCGCCCACAGCGTGTCGATTTTTTCGGCCAGGGAGAGCGGCACACCCACTGCCTGCTTTAGACCCTCCTGCATCGCCTCCTCTCGTCTGTACAATAACATCAAAAGTCACAAAATTCCTAAAACACGTCTGCACACATTCCCAAAGTCGTTCCAAACGGATGGGATCCAAATGTACCGTACAACAATTATGTGCATGTTTTTGCAAATACCACTAATAGCTGCGTTGTATAACTACATTTCGCGGTGGAAGAAGTTTGCATTGATGACACATAACTACATTTTTAAGTTGAATGCTTAAATAAAGCACATGTCAGCCACATGCCTCTCAGTAAATATTTACCAAGATCTTATTGTTTGTCTTTGTAAGGCAAACTATGTTTTCATCTGTACAACAGGTTTAGCATGATTTCTTTCCTGTCTTTTGAGATGCTTGTTGTCTGATGTTTGATGGATTGATACAGTAGCATGGCAACACAAACTCGGTCCATTATGTTTGCGCAAACATTACAGAGCTGGCAAGCTGTACCTTTTGATCTCATCTGCAGTGCCTTTAGGCAGTTTCAGGGCAGTCTGTAAAAGAAAAGATGGGTTTATTACATACTTCTTCTAGATAACAGGTATTGCACATATTATTTGAGACCTTGGTGCCGACACTGGTGCCAACTGACATTTCTCGGACATTTCTCATCTTGTTTTGTCTTTCACAGAAAAATTAGTCATATAAAGCCTTTGAACAGTTAGATAGAAACAACCCAGTAACCCTAGGTAAAAAAAAGACATGCACTTTGTTTAAATACCCTTGGTAAATGTACTATTTATGGATAGGTTGTATACCATGTAGCAATTGAAGGCGGATGAATCAGCATCCACTTTGAGCAGCAAGTCATTCATTGCTTCGTGGAAAGGAGGTATTAATCTTCTCATTTCCGCATCCAGGGAATCAAACTGCCTCTTTCCGTAAGTCATCTGTCCGACCATGCAGCCCAGCGCTGCACCCTGACAACCACAAAAGAGGAACGAATTCACTAAAGTGTTGTGTTAAAGGTGCAGTGTGTAGATCTAGTGGTGATATTGCGTATTGCAACCAACCCCTCCCTTTCGAAACGCATAGAGAAGCTACGGTAGCCGCCACAGGACAAACATGCCGTCGTCTAAGGCCCTGTACCAAATGGCGCACTTCCTGTGGACTTACGGTCTCGTGTACTTAAACTGCGCATGCTCACTTAGTCTACGAGTCCGTAGGGTGTCCCATCTGTCATTTTTACGCTTTAAAGTGTGCTCATCAGCGCCCCCTTGATGCAATCTCCGGCAGAAGTCCTTGCGAAAGAGCAAGACCAATCAGACGACGGAAGGGAGGAGTTCACACCAACGTGCAACTTCCCTTCCTATTTCTGGCGTGATGCTCGAGTCTGTCCCAAAACACGACTCCGGTGCACCCACATGGACTCGCATCAAGGACCCTTAAAGTCTGCACTCTATGATGTCATTAAAGTGTGGAGTCTGAGGAGGACCACAAGTCCGGAGTGTGCCATTTGGGACAGGGCCTAAATGGTGCACTTCATATGGACTTTTGGTCTCTTTCTAGTCTACGAGTCCGTAGGGTGTCCCATCTGTCATTTTTACGCTTTAAAGTGTGCTCATCAGCGCCCCCTTGATGCAATCTCCGGCGAAGCCCGCACTGCAGCAGGCTTCGCGCACTTTACCAACCCAGAAGTTCTTGCGAAAGAGCAAGACCAATCCGACGACGGAAGGGAGGAGTTCACACCGACGTGCAAATTCCCTTCCTATTTCTGGCGTGATGCTCGAGTCTGTCCCAAAACACGACTCCGGTGCACCCACATGGACTCGCATCAAGGATCCGTAAAGTCTGCACTCTATGATGTCATTAAAGTGTGGAGTCTGAGGAGGACCACAAGTCCGGAGTGTGCCATTTGGGACAGGGCTTAAATGGTGCACTTCATGTGGACTTTTGGTCTCTTTCTAGTCTACGAGTTCGTAGGGTGTCCCATCTGTCATTTTAATGCTCCAAAGTGTGCTCATCAACGCCCCCTTTGCCCCCTTGACGCAGTCTCCGGCGAAGCCCGCACTGCAGCAGGCTTCGCGCACTTTACCAACCCAGAAGTCCTTGTGAAAGAGCAATCAGACGAATCAGATAAAAGATGGGAGGAGTTCACAATGATGGGCAAATTTGCTTCCTATTTCCGGTGTGACACTTAAATCTGTCCCAAAATACGACTCCGGTGCACCCTCGTGGACTCGCGTCAAGGGTCCCTAAAGTCTGCACTACATGATGTCATCAAAGCGTGGACTCTGAGGAAGTCCACAAGTCCGGAGTGTGCCATTTGGGACAGGGCCCAAGACAACATAGTGACGAAACACGCTCTGTAGAGAAGTTTGTCTGTTTAGGGCTACTGTAGAAACATGTCACCGCAAAATGGCGACTTCCATGTAAGGGACTTAAAAATATAGGTAATAAAAATATAAAATGGTTCATTGTGTAAGAACTTTATACAGCATTTTATATATTATATTGCATTTCTGTCAAGAGATCTTTCTAAAATGTACACACTGCACCTTTAAAGATTGGCACATCATTGACAGTTTGATAAGAGGTTAGACTTCATTACCATGGCGGCGATCGCTGCAGAGACAGAGCCTCCGCCAGGTGCCGCTGTTCTGGCCCCGACACTGTGGACAAACTTCTGCAAAGACAAAGACGCCAGCTGCCCACCGTCCTGACTGTCCCGCACCATATACCTAAACCCAGCATCATCCAGTCAGATAACAGCCAATCTGCTGTCACTCAGCAGCCAATCAGAAAAGGTTTTTTAATGATGTTACTCACTCTATGATTCTTTCTTTTGGAATGAACGGCCCCAAAGAGTCGAGTCCTAGTTTGCTGATAACCTGGAAGAAAGATTGCACCAAATCGTGAGAACATTAGATTTTTTATCGTTTTGATTGTGTCGCACAAGACCCACCAGTCGGATTTTATGCTCGTCCTCCACAACGAAGAGATTGTCTCGCCGTATGTAGAAGTCAGCGCAGTCCAACATTGCTTTCAATGGGATAAGACCCACAATCTGGGAGCCAACCACTGGCAGGTTCAGATCCTAGATGGCGAAAGTTAAGTTTGGTGTGAAGTCATGGGTTTAATTCCCAGGGAACACACATACTGATAAAATTCATACCTTTTAATGAATAAAAGTATCTCTCAAATGCATACATGCAAATTAAAATCAGTTTCATGTTAGAATCAGTCGCGTAAAAAAGCATGTTGAGCTCACTTTGGCATCTCTACAGATTTCTTCATACACGGTGTGTACGGGCGTCAGCTCAAAGTCGAGGATGTTGGTGGACACCTGAGCCAGGTAAGATTCCTCCAGATACCATCCCATACCCTGAACCTTTTTCAGGAGCCCGGGCTATAAAATAAACATGCACACAAGCAACAAGATGTTTGTAATGATTTCAATGCTGTGTGTATATAAGAGCAAGATTGTCAGGTTATCAAAGCATTGACATTCCAGTACAAACAAAGTCTTTGATGCTAACATCAAACGTTGTACATAATGGGTATTTAGCAACCGAGTTCACATGAGGTTCAAATTGTGTAACATACTTGATCTTTACCACGACCCTGTTCTCTTATATCCAGAGCGATTCTGTGTGCTTGTTCCTTTGTACTCAACAGGTTTACATTGTAGGCGACAAGAAACTTTCGAGCGCCGGTAACAGTGGCTCCCCACGAGGGGACGAAAGTGGCAGGGCCGTATTCAGGGGCCCATTCGCTCTTTTTCAGCTGGTGAACAGAAGATAAAACAACAAATAGAAGAGGTTGTTTTTAATGCAAAAAAATTTGTTTTAATACTTTCAGAATAGGGATGCATAACGATTAATCGCGATTAATCTATAGCAGAATAAAAGTTTTTGTTTACATTATATGTGTGTGTGTGTGAACTGTAATAACTTTGTATAGATAAATGCATACACATGCATGTATATATTTAAGAAATGTTTACATGTGTATATACATTTGTATATTTATGTATAATTTTTATTATATATAAATAGAAATAATTAATATATAAAAAAATTCTTAAAATTATACATGCATGTGTGCATATTTATATATACATAATTATTATACACAGTTCACACACACATATATGATGTAAACAAAAACTTTTATTCTGCTATAGATTAATCGCGATTAATCGTTATGCATCCCTATTTCATAATATACATTTAGAAGGTAAATTTGATATCTAAAATGTTTCTTCCATCGCTAATAGGTCTAAAGCATGGCTGCCCAAACTTTCCCTACTAAGGAACAAAAATCAAACCTGACTGGGCCATGGGCTGAAAGTAAATATTGCTGTGTTATATTAAAATTAAAGTTGCCCTGATTCTTCTCATTTATAATTTATTAATATTTAAAAAATAAATAAATAAATTAATAAATTACTGATTAATAAATCAGTTTTATTTCATTTTGGTAAAAAAAGAAATAATTTTGCCCATTTTAATTTCCTTTTGTCTGTGTGCCATTGCTTCGATCTCTCCATTATTTGCCCTATAGTACCCGAATTCGTTTCGTGATGCATGCTTTACACCTTCAAGTATGTATGTACATTAAAAAATGTATTCATTTTAATTTCTTGAATTTAATTTCAATTTACATTTGTGTAATGTACAAATTTAAAACAATTTACATTTTAGAAAATGTTTAATTAGAAATATGAACATCTGCATCAAAGACGTTTATCCTTTTTCCTCATCTCACGTGGCATGACGGGCCAAATTAAAGGATAGTTCACCCAAAACTGAAAATTCTGTCATCATTTACTCACCCTCATGTTGTTACAAACCTGTATAAATTTCTTTGTTCTGATGAACACAAAGGAAGATACTTTTTTCCTACTATGGAGGTGAATGGGGTCCACAAAGGGCTTGGTTACAAACATTTCTTAAAAATATTCCTTTGTGTTCATCAAAACAAAGAAATGTATGCAGGTTTGTAACAACATGAGAGTGACTAAATGATGACAGAAATTTCATTTTTTTGTGAACTATCCCTTTAAAGGTCATTGCGGGCCAACTTTGGCCCTAGTTTGGGCACCTCTGGTCTAAAGCATCCCTGTATTCACTGTAAAAAAAGATTTGTTGGTTCAACTTAAAAAAAGTAAGTTACTTGGTTGTCTTGAGTTCATTCAACTTAAAAATATTAGCTGGCTCCAAAAAGTGTAACAATTGTTGTGTTGAATTAACTCAAAATTTTAAGGCAACCAGGTAACTTACTTTTTTAAAGTAGAACCAACTTTTTATCTAAAATTAAAATACTAGGCACAATTAATGTTCAAAATCTCAAAGGTCAGGTCTGACCTTATCTGGTAATGCTTCATATTCGCCTGCACGGACAGAAGGTAGAGACCTCCTGCTTTCTTTTCTAGCCGCTTCTCCATAGAGATAGACTATAAGAGAGAAAAAGTCAATAACATTTACATGTGTGCATTTGTCAAACCCTCTTATTCAAAGCGACTAACAGTGCATTTGTTTTTTTTAGTCAGCATCTGTCTTCCCTTGGAATCTAACCAGCAACCTTTGCACTGCTAACTTAATGCTCTACCAATTGAGCAGCTACAGAAATATTAAACCAACTATCATAGCCAAACACCAGCAAAGCTCACCTGGCACATGCAACATATCAGACAACCTCTGTCCAAATTCATTTGCGCACTGTACACACTCCTTCATGGTGACATTTTGCACCGGTATGAAGGGACAGACATCCATGGCACCAGTCCGAGGGTGCTCACCTGAAACATGATCATAGTTAAGTAACTTCTAGGTATACAAAATCTCTGTACTGACATGCCAAAATTATACCTGAGTGTTTGCTCATGTCTAGGAGTTTAAACGCAACCCGAGCAGCGTTCAGTGCACCCTCGATTACTGCCTCGGGTGAGCCCACAAACGTGTAGACCGTCCTGTTAGTGGAAGAACCTGGATCTACATCCAACAGACTGCACCCCTCCGTGCCAGAGATGGCATCAGCTATGGCGTCAATTACCTGGATATTAGATATCAATCAAAATGCTATCTTGTATTAAAAGCAATGGGAATAAATATTAAAATAACTTTATTCGGTATATAAACAAGTACAAGGAATGTTGACATGCATATAAAAATTAAGTGACATACAATTTTTGTCTTGACATTTTTTTTCCTTTCAAGCATTCTTTAAGTCATTTAATTCGCTTTCACATTTTTCTTACCTCTTTGTTACGCCCCTCTGAGAAATTGGGAACACATTCCACTAGCTTAGCCATGGCAATAACAGATCATAAACTTTCCTCACACAAACTCGTCCAGACTCCCCTGTTTCTCCAAACTGCAACCTTTTAAGTGTCCCATTGGTGAGCATTGCTCTGGAATAATTAACCCGCCCTGTGGACTGAATCTGGGTCAGCTGGTAATCATTCTCTTACTGTCATAGATAACCTAGACACCCATTTTTAGGAGATTTTTGGGAAACCTACCAAAAAGTGTCACTCATATTGGCATGTTTTAGTAAAGCATTTTGCCAAAGCCTACAGGCGTTATAGATCATAAATCCTTGAATGTCGTATTATCACGATTAAAAAGATAATAGTGTTTAGTCTTACGATATGTCTTCGGTCAACATGTAACAACATCAACACAAATGTCACTTGATAAGACTGATGGTTTAATAAACAACTCCTGAAAACTTCCCAAACAATTGCATTACGCTCAAAAGCCGAATGCAAAGATGAGTCTGGTTAATAAATCATCCAGACAGGGGCCAAAGAGCTGGAAAATTGGGGAAAACTGGAAAACTTTACCCCCTCCTCATCACCAGAATTAGAAACAAATAAGCTTTTGTCAATGTAACTCTTGCATTATGCAACACTTTAACTATTACAGAAAACAAAGTGATTTTCTTGTGGCCTAGAGACTGATCCCAGAGCAGAATAATGTGGCTGTTCAGTAAAAGCAAGTACGTATATTTAAATGTACGTTTTAGTCAGAAATAAACAGATTTTTGATTTAAAAACTGTTTAAATGCAAATAAATAAATACATAAATAAACTTGAAACCACCACAGCAATTTTAATGGTTATAATGGGAATTATATTGGTTTAATGGAAATTGGTTTTATATAAAGGGGTCTGTACTGGTATTGGGTTTTTGGTGAGATTTTATCTGTCGTATGGGAACAAACCGTTAAATCCTACTGGAATAAGACCTAAAGAAATTTTATAATGGTTTTAATGGTAAAAAAAGGGTTGACTTTTGTGCATATTGAAGCAGAAAGGAGTCATACATTTCTAGTTTCCGAACCACAGGGTGCGGTATTGAGCGTCACTATTCGCTTGAGTTTCAAACCGGAAATAACGAAATTTCCGGAAGCGACTCGTAGTAGACGAGGCAGGACCGTAAGGCGGTCGTTTTATGTTTATATCTCATGTAAACAGGAGTTATTTTTTATTTTTATTTTATTACTGCTGATCACGTTTACTCTGGATAGTGGATACCATAATTAAGTGATAGGGAGGATGCTGGCTACAGGAGCGGTGAGTTTGAGTGAGCCTTTGTTCAATTTAACGCTTGCCGAGGCCTGCTAGTGCTAACCGCTAAAGCTAATGGAGGTAGAGTGTTACTATGGTGATGTATTAAAATTTATGAACTGCTTTGTTTTTTGTGTTATCAATATAAGATGTTTTGTGTGTTTGTGCAAATTGTTTTAGTGCACTTTGTGTTTTAAATGAGATGTCTTTTTGGGCTTGTTGAGACTTCCACACGTGTACAGTTTGTAAACATAGCAAGGTTTTAAGTAACTTATATGTGAACAGTTACATTGCATGTTAATTATGACCAGAAGTCTGAGATTTTGTGTTCAGTAGTCCCGTATAAAGTTAGCTAGAAACAAATTAGCAATTTAGGATTCCTGCAGATATGCAATGCATACATATAATATTATTTTCCTTTATCGTTCTTTTATTAAATGAAAGAAAAAAATACTCTTATCATTCATAAATCTCTTGTCATTCATAACTGTAAATTAAAGTCCTTTTTTATGTTAAAATAAACACGTAACATCAAAATTAGTGGTGCATCAATGTATTGGCCGCCATTCAATTTAAACCCCTGCATATTGGACGTGTAAAAAAGAGGCCGATATAACAAAACGATATATCGGTTATAATACTTTATTGTATAATGTTTGTTGCACACTCCAAGGTTTTTCTCTGAGTGAAAGTATTTAGAAATTAAAAGAAATTATGTTTTTTGAGGAAAACATTCCAGGATTTTTCTCATTTTAATGGACTTTAATGGACCCCAACACTTCAAAGGACCGATTCAAAGGACTATAAACAAGGCATAAGGGTCTTATGTAGCGAAACTATTGTCATTTTTGGCAAGAAAAAATGCACTTTTAAACAACAGCTACTCGTCTTCCTTCAGCTGTGTGACGAGCCAGAGCGACCTCACGTAATTGGATAATGACGTCGAAACGGTCACGTGTTACATATATAAAACACACATTTGCATATCATTTTAAACAATAAGCTGACACAATAACATTAATTAGTATCATTCGATATACAACAACGTCGGAACGGTGCTCTTTCTCCACACATGTAAACACTGGGGCGTAGTTTCGATACATCATCTGTGACCTCTTGACATGATGACGTAATACGCGAGTTCGCGCTGGCGTGTCACAGGACCAGAGGGAGACGAGAAGTTGTGGTTTAAAAGTGCATATTTTTGATTTTTCTTGCCAAAAATGACAATCGTTTTGCTAGACCCTTATGCCATGTTTGAGATCGTTTAGGGAAGCTGCGTTAAAACTGCAATTTTAAACTGCATTAAAACTGTTAAGTATTGGGGTCCATTAAAATGACAAATCCTGGAAAAATTTCCTGAAAAAAAAAAATTCTTCTCGCCTGAACAAAGAAAGACATCAACATTTTGGATGACATAGTGGTGAGTAAATTATCTTGATTTTTTTTAAAGAAAATGGACTAATCAATTGATCAAATCCACGTTCAATGGAAACAATGATGCAACATGTGTTTTTGAACTTTGCAAACTTAAAACATGGTAAAAACAGTCAGCTATGACTTTTGTCTATGACAAAAGGTAAAATGAATGAGCAAATGACATATACAATCAGCAAATAATCTGTAAAATCAGTATCAGATAAAAAATCATTTTCATCACTATTTATTTATTTATCTATCATATATTTAAACCGATTTATTATGGTTTTTCTTAATACTTTTTTTTATTAATAATAGTATGTGTTTATTTGTATAAAAAATACTTGTAGATTACTTATAAATATTTGGAAATATATAATATTATAGTCTTTTTTGTCGCTTTTATTATAAAATATTGCTGTACAACTTTTCATTCTGTTATATGTGCACATAACAGCAAAATGTCCCACCTCTTATAAGGCGTACACATTAAAAGCAAATTCAACGATTTGCGTGAGTAGATTACATACAAAGGCAAAGACGTGAATAGACGCGAACTCATAGCATTAAACTGCACAGAACGTCATATTGATATTGTTTTGAATAATTTCTCTTTCTTTAGACTGTACCCACAGCGGGGCTGCCACAGGTGGACCGTGAGAAGATCTATCAGTGGATCAATGAGCTCTCCAGTCCCGAAACGCGAGAAAACGCCCTGCTGGAGCTCAGCAAGAAAAGAGAGTCTGTGGCCGATTTGGCGCCGATGCTCTGGCACTCATGTGGTACTATAGCGGCTCTCCTGCAGGTGCGTGTCGGTGATAACTCAAAAGAAACTTCTGGTGAATTAGGAAGTCATATTATTTGCTGTGATGTAATGGCTGCCTGGTACTTATCATTGATTTTTCTCAACGTTTGGAGGAGACGCTTTGGTGCATGTCTTGTACATTTTAGCAACTATATGACAGTCTGTGAATGATGGTTACTACAATAGGACTAATATTAAAATGTACTTTTGACTTTGTCTCTATTGTACAGGAGATTGTGAACATCTACCCATCTATAAACCCTCCGACACTGACAGCTCACCAGTCTAATCGAGTGTGCAATGCTTTAGCGCTGCTGCAGTGCGTGGCATCCCATGTAGAAACACGGTAACTCACTTCCTCCACACCCAGAAAACATCTTTGCCGAATGCCGACTTTCCCCCATAACTTTTCCTTCGTCTTTTTCATCCTCAGCTCTGCTTTCCTGGCAGCTCACATCCCTTTGTTTCTATATCCTTTCCTGCACACGGTCAGTAAAACCCGACCCTTCGAATACCTCCGGCTCACGAGTCTCGGCGTGATCGGTAAGTAAACCGATCAGTGCAGAAAAAAATGACGCATCTGGCAGTTTTGTAAGAGAGATTAAACTAAAAGTCTTTGGTTTTGTAGGAGCGCTGGTGAAAACCGACGAACAGGAAGTAATCAACTTTCTGTTGACCACAGAAATCATACCGCTCTGCTTGCGTATCATGGAGTCAGGCAGTGAGCTATCAAAGACGGTACGGCTTATGGGTTTGAAATTCCAAGAAGCGGATACTATAGCCTGAATATATTTTGCTTAAAAGTGTCATCTCAATGTATTCCTGCTTCCTCTTTCAGGTGGCCACATTTATACTGCAGAAGATCCTCTTGGACGACACAGGCCTGGCTTATATCTGCCAGACATACGAACGCTTTTCACACGTCGCCATGATACTGGTGAATAAACTTTATTTATGCTTTAAACAGAAAAGTTGAAAGGCCATAAACGTTTTTGTCTTATTTGTTGATTTTTAAGATTAACAATGCATTTTTATTGGCTATCACAGGGTAAGATGGTCCTCCAGTTGTCGAAGGAGCCTTCTGCTCGATTGCTAAAGCATGTTGTACGCTGTTATTTACGACTGTCTGACAACTCAAGGTATTTATGGGACATCAGTGCGACGTATTATCTACTTTTTGTCTTCACCGTACAAATTTCAGTATTATTGGTTTGGGGATCAGTTAAAGGACTAGTCAATTTTCTTATAAAAAAATCCAGATAATTTACTCACTACCATGTTATCCAAAATGTCTTTCTTTGTTCAGTCGAGAAGAAATTATGTTTTTTGAGGAAAACATTCCAGGATTTTTCTCATTTTAATGGACTTTAATGGACCCCAACACTTACCAGTTTTAATGCAGTTTAAAAGTCAGTTTCAAAAGACTCTAAATGATCTCAAACGAGGCATAAGGGTCTTATCAAGCAAAACGATTGTCATTTTTGGCAAGAAAAATAAAGATATGCACTTTTAAACCACAACTTCTCGTCTTCCTCCGGTCCTGTGCACGCCTGCGTGACCTCAAGTAATGCGTCATCACATCAAGAGGTCACGTTTGACGTATGTGAAACTACACCCCAGTGTTTACAAGTGTGGAGAAAGAGGACCGTTCCGATGTTGTTGTATGTCAAAGATACTAATTAATGTCGTTGTGTCAGTTTGTTGTTTAAAATGGTCTGCAAATGTGAGTTTCATATAGTTAACACGTGATCTTTCGTCGTCATACGAACGGAGGAAGACGTGAAGTTGTGGTTTAAAAGTGCATATTTTTTATTTTTCTTGCCAAAAATGACAATCGTTTCACTAGATAAGACCCTAATGCCTCGTTTGGAATCGTTTAGAGTCCTTTGAACCTGCAATTTTAAACTGCATTAAAAATGTTAAGTGTTGGGGTCCATTAAAGTCCATTTAAAAAATAAAAATCCTGCAATGTTTTCTTCAAAAAACATAATTTCTTCCCGACTGAACAAAGAAAGACATCAACATTTTGGATGACATGGTGGTAAGTAAATTATATGGATTTTTTTTTTTATTGGACTAATCCTTTAACTCTCTCTTTTTATAGATACCAGCCTCTTTTTAGCCTGTAGGAGGTGCTGTTAACCATTAAAACTGTTAAAAGCTTTTCTCTCTTTTTAGGGCAAGAGAAGCTCTCCGTCAGTGCCTGCCCGACCAGCTAAAGGACACCACTTTCGCACAAGTGCTAAAAGACGACTCCACCACCAAGCGCTGGCTCGCCCAGCTCGTCAAAAATCTACAGGAGGGGCAAGTCACAGATCCCCGTGGCATCCCATTGCCCACACAGTAAACCTACACGGGTCAATACGATCACACTCATTCAAGCACCTCCAGGACGCCTAGGACACAAACTTTCCCACCATCCAGTAAAACACGCAGACTGTTTTAAATATATAAGGGCACTTAATATTTTTTTGCCAAGAAACGGTGCTCAGCATTCACGGTTTGTTTCTCTGAGATACTAAAGAAATTGACTTTGGGGGACCACAAAGGGAGTAAGGGTCTCGCACATCTCGCATAGTTTGTTTTGTTGTTCCTTTATTTCCTCGTCGCGTTTTTGACGAAATCAAGAGGAGTTTAAAGACTTTTTTTTGTCTGATTCTTTTTTGTGTTCTCCTCGTAAAAAGGAAACGTGTGTGTAATTTTGAAAGCTGTAAAATAAACTGTCATGTCATCTTAGATGTCAATTGAAATCGTGATCACTGTGCTGCTTTTTTGCTGGAAAATCTCTATTTGCTGCCACCAGCAGGCTGTTGGTCGTACTGCAAAAACAAACTCTGGGAATGGTGATAATAAAATGAATAACATCACAAGTTGAGAAGTAATATTAGCAGGATCGATTCTGTTACATCATTGAGATATATCTGTCAAATAAATATACTTAAAGGTGGGGTGCATGATCTCTGAAAGCCAATGTTGACATTCGAAATCACCTAAATGAACACACCCCTACCCCAATATAATCTAGACCTTCTTTTGATAGACCCGCCCCACACATACCCAACCCAGGCAATGATGTTAGTTAGTAGACACGCCCCTTACTGCTGATTGGCTACAAGTGTGTTTTGGTACCCATCCTGACTCCCTTTTCCAAAGTTTTTTTTAAAAATGGTGCACCTCGCCTTTTTAATCCATCTTTTTTGTAGAATATGCATTATTGTATTTGTAATTTCGTCAACTAAATGGCCAGTTTAGTTTAATTGCTAACCACTATGTAACAAACTTATCTGATACCTTGTTAAACGTCAGGAGAGAGTTTCACCGAGGCGATGTCTGTAATGGAAAGTGTTTGTCCGTGTGTACAGGAGTCTGGAAACACTCCAAGCGTCGACTCGATGCTATTGCAAGCAGGGACCCCCTTATAAAGGCGGCCGGTCCGTGCATGTAAGCCGAGCCCAGAAACCGAACTCGCCTGTGTTTTATTCATGAAGAGAAACAGGAGGAAGGTACAAAGGGGAAGAATTCCTAATGGGAGACGTGGCCGAATACAACCCAAATCAAACGGCGTGACCCCCAACCAGTTATTATTGTTTTGTTATGGACAGAATACACTGATAGTCAAAAGTATAGATGATTTAATAGCAATTGTTAAAAATACAAAATTAATAGTTTATTGTTTTTTTAGACTTCTGATGCAAACTCCAATATAAAAATATATGCTACTTTGTTAGCAACTATCCGTTTAAGTTTTGATTAACAATAATAACCTTACACAATGAGAAACTTAAAAGGTCTGAACATATTGCACACTCTAAAATGATATTAAAAAGTATATTCCCACAATTGAAATTTCCTTCCCTATCAATTTAACCCTTCATAGATGGCTGCTTACAGTAACCTGATCTGGTGAAGAGCCCCAATAATAGTGGCCAAGCGTAGACAATAGGCTCTTGAGCTCCACAAACGCACATTCAAATGTTTTTCAGAGCCAGGCTGAAAGCGAGCAGCACTGTTTTAATATTTCATCATCATGCGGTCCATCATTTGTGTGCATCGCACTGCCCTTCTGGTCTGAGATCAGCTTAAACATATCTTCATGTGGAAAAAATTTTAAAGTAGAAATGCTTTGTATTAAAGGAGTAAATGTGACCCCGTCTGTAAAATCCAGGTTTAAAGGAACAGTATGTAGGATTGTGGCCAAAACTGGTATTGCAATCACAAACATGTGGCTAAAACTGGTACTGCAATCACACAGCTGTGGCCAATACACAAAATGACAACATAAACATCAGTTGAGGGCTGCAACTCCACTTTTTAAATGACAATATCCTGGCCAGACCACTGTTGTCAGTGATATAAGTATTTGAAATGAAAATGATTTCTTAATATCTAGTGACATATCAGGGCCATTTTATGATTAATTGATATAAATTTCTTACATACTGTTCCTTTAAGTCTCATGATCTAATCGTATATGAGATTTGGAGCATCAAAGTTTGATTTTGATCATTGACATGATTTTACTTAGTCAATATTAAAGATGTCAATGTGATCTTTAACACGTTTTTTTTTTACATTATGTAGGATGAGTTTATGTAAAACAAAATAATAGGGCTGGGAAAAGATTAATCGCATACAAAATAAAAGTTTTTTACGGTGTGTAATTATTGTGTATATTTAACCACACACACATACATATATTCATGTCAGATTTTTTTTATTTATATATACATTTTTTTAATGTATATATATATAATATAGAATATTTATTTATTTATTTAATTATTTTGTATGCGATTATTCGCGATTAATCTTTTCCCAGCCCTACAAAATAATTATAAATCACAACAATCACTTCAGCAGGGTTTTCACTGTTAAGCTACAAATTTAATTTAAGCAATGTGACATCACTTTGATTGCATATGATTATGAAAAATGCCTAACCAGTCATTTATTTATGTTTTTTGTATTTTGGGCTAAAAACACAGACTGTGGAAGAGGTACCAAAGCTGTATTTAAAGGGACACTCCACTTTTTTATTTGATTTTTACCGTTTTGGAATCTATTCAGGCAATTTCCAGGTCTGGCGTTACCAGCATAGCTTAGCGTAATCCATTGAATCTGATTAGACCATTAGCATTGCGCTCAAAAATAACCAGAGAGTGTCAATATTTTTCCTATTTAAAACTTGACTCCTTTTGTAGTTACATTGTGTACTAAGACCAACAGAAAATTAAAAGTTGTGATTTTCTACGCCGATATGGCTAAGAACTATACTCTCATTTTGGCGTAATAATCAAGGACTTTGCTGCCGTAACATGGCTACAGCAGGCGCAATATTACACAGCACCTGAAAATAGACCCTTTGGTAACTTTTAATAGCAGAGGACTATTTTCGTGCAATTTTCAGTCGTTCTTAGTACATGATGTAACTACAGAAAAGTCTATTTAAAGTTTTAAATTGGAAAAATATTAAAACTCTTTGGTTATTTTTAAGCGGATGCTAATGGTCTAATCAGATTCAATAGATTATGCTAAGCTATGCTAAAAGTGCTAGCGCCAGACCCGGAGATCAGCTGAATGGATTCCAAAACGGTCAAAAAACACATGTTTAACTCTAGAGGAGCTGGAAAATAAGCCTATTTTCAAAAAAAGTGGAGTGTCCCTTTAAAAACAAGAATATCATAAAAACACGGGTGTGGGCTGTTTTAACTTGAATTATTATTAGTATTAGTTATTAGTAGTGCACTATACTAATATTATATAAATATTGGTACAAAATGTATACATCTCTGTACCAAATGGTACATTTTAGGACCTTACTTCCCCAATGTCAGCTGGGGTACATGTTTCGGCAGTTTTTAAGTGTACTGGAAAAAATAGTCAAATTTTACATATAAATATCCACTGCTGATAAAACCTTAGCTGTCACACGAAAGGAATGTGACACTGAAGGCTCAAATCGTTACGTAATCCGCAGTATTGTGTTTCCTTCTTAAAACTGACATACCCTTGTTGTATCTGCATAGAGGATTCGGGAAAGGCAACACAAGTCTGTAGGGGTGGGAAGACAAAAACAGAAGAAAGAAAGATAGAAAGTGCATTTTGAGGAGAATAGGACCTGTGTTGTGGATCTGTGGGTGTGTGTTGTGCGTCATAGGGGAGGTGTGTTGTGGCGAGATGTGGAGGACGGTCAGATCGGCTCCTCAGCACTCAGGCCAGGGCCACATGACTCCGGCTTCTCCTGAATTGTGGTTCTGGTAAAAGTGCAAAAAAAGATCCGACTATGAGCCTGCATATGGTAAGTGCGACTTTTTGACTGTACAATTGAGAAATGTAATATGATAGTAAAGTTTATGAACAGATGCTGGAACTTGCATTTGTTTATGGCTAAATTTAGTGACTTGAACATTAAAAAAATATATTAAGAGACAAAGACAAATAATGTTAGAAAGTAAGGTTTAGAAAGTAAACATAATTGTCTTTTAAACCCGAGTTACCCAAAGTATGTGTGCTTCCTTTGGTCATTTTTAATATTATTTGAGGATTATTATCATGTTATTTTATAATTATTTTAGGTCTATTATATTGTACTCTCTCGCAACATGGTATGTTGTAAATAACTCATTAGTGATGTTGATCATTTTGACCGCCATGTTTAACGTCAGACGTCTGGCCCTCGCCTCATGTGAAACCTGCAACTCCATGGCAACAAGGCCAGTAGTTACCGCACGTCTTTAAACGCTCACATGGAGACACTGACACATTTTAAATGACTGACAAACTACTATTAGTAACACTTTCATTAACATTAGTTCATCCATTCATTAACAAAATATGCAGTAGGCCTATGTTTATACACTGTAAAAGGTGAAAACTGCTCTACTTAAAAAAATAAACTTACTTCAATTGGTAACATCTAAATATATACATATATGTGTTTTATAAACTTACCTAAAATATTTCAACATTTATATATTTTATATATTTGAACATTTTCAACTTAAATTTTGTTTATACAAATACATTTGTTTACTGTTCATGTTAACTCTATATGCATTAACTAATGTTGACAGATATGTTTTATTTAAAAAAAAGTAATTTATTTATTTATTAGGAAATGTTAAAATTATTATTGACTCCACAAAAAAATGCTAGGTTATTTTCAAAAGGTATGAACCCAACCCAAGAGGATTATTCTTGTTCTTGTTGTCTCGACGCAAAATGCAGAGTTGTTTTAACCCATTGTTGGGTCAAAAATAAACACTTTCTGTGTTAATTTTTTCCAACGGCTGGGTTTGTCACTTTCTGGGTTGAAAATAACCAAGCATTATTTTAAGTACAATGGCAGAAATTTTGTTGCACTTACATTTTTAAGTTCAATCAACTTTACAATTATTTTAACTTTCTTGACTAGTGAGGAGTTGCGATATATTATAAAAAAAACTTAAAGGGACACTCAACTTTTTAAAAAATATGCTCATTTTCCAGCTCCCCTAGCGTTAAATATTAGATTTTTACCATTTTGGAATCCATTCAGCTGATCTCCTGGTCTGGTGGTGCCACTTTTAGCATAGCTTAGCATAATTCATTGAATCTGATTAGACCATTAGCATCGCGCTTAAAACTAACCAAAGAGTTTCGATATTTTTCCAATTTAAAACTTGACTCTTTTGTAGTTACATTGTGTACTAAGACGGACGGAAAATTAAAAGTTGTGATTTTCTAGGCCAATATGGCTAGGAACTATACTCTCATTCTGGCGTAATAATCAAGGACTTTGCTGCCGTAACATGGCTGCAGGAGGCGCAATGATATTATGCTGCAGCCGAAAATAGTCCCCAGCTATTGAAAGATACCAAGGGGACTACTTTCAGCCGCCGCGTAATATCACTACGCCTGCTGCAGCCATGGTACAACAGCAAAGTCCTTGATTATTACGCCAGAAGGGAGTATTGAATATAGATGCTAATGGTCTAATCAGATTCAATGGATTATGCTAAGCTTTGCTAAAAGTGGTACCGCCAGACCCAGAGATCAGCTGAATGGATGTTTGTGTAATGCATTATTATTGCCTCCTGATGCAAATTTTTATTTTATATTATCTAAGTAATTTGATCTAAAATAAGAAATAATTAAAACATTTGAACCAGAGTTATAATACGTTAACATGATATGTCACTATAACAACCCAACATAGGTTAAATTACAACTCGTAATGTTTGACCCAACGCTCGGTTGAAACTAACCCAGCATTTTTTTTTGTAAAATTATTTATGATGAAAATGTTGGTTTGGTGGTTTATATTTATTTTGCGGTAAAAAAAAATGATTATGTCCCATGTTTAAGAAATGTCTTGACTTCTTTAACCTTTTTGTAATAAACAGCAGATGCCTTTAGAATGACAGAACAGCAGATGGCTTCTACAGAAAGGAGCCTACGTAAGTTACTGTACATATAAAGATGTATAAACAATGCATTGCTATACAGTTTATAGTAAATCTATGGTATGTCCTCATGCAGATAGTCTGTTTGTGTGCATAGTTTACAGTTCGTAAGTAATGCACCAATGTACAATAAGTTATTATGTTGGTGTTGTTTACATTGACATGGTCTACTGGATGCATTGGGAACTGGGTCAGGTACGTTACCTTTTGTCTGACCGCTCCTCAATCCTCTTTATCCCCGTACTGATCAGGTATCCAAGATGATGATGACCTGAAGTCTATGATCGTGGGTACAGTGATGAGAAAAATCAAATCTCGGACATGGAAAAAGCAGCGGTACTTCAGGTTACAAGAAGACTGCGTGACTATCTGGTACAAGAGCAAGAAAGCTGGAAACGCTCACTCCACCTGTAAGTACGAGAAATCAAACATTGTCCAGTCATTTTTGTAAAACTATTCAGTACTGTAGTCGTACGTAAGGTAGACATCCTCCATAAAGGTGGGTTTTTGGACATGAAACCTTTTGAGACCACATTTAGTCTTTATCTTCATGTTAGGTCTTGGTCTAGATTTTGGTCTTATCTTGGTCTTAGTTGGTGAAGTCTGATCTTTTGTTTATAGCCATTATTATGAGCTTTACTGAATAAAACAAAGTCAATTTAAATGTATTTGTGTAGTTTCTGTTAGTGATGTGGAAGCTGTACGAGAAGGGCACCAATCGGAAGTTCTTCTCAGCATCGCCGACGAGTTCCCTCCCGACCGTTGCTTCACCCTGGTGTTTCGTGGACGACGTGGCAACTTAGACCTGGTGGCCGAATCATCCGAAGAGGCTCAAACTTGGATTAGAGGGATACGCAAACTCATCAATAACCTGGAGAACATGGGGCAGAGAGAGAAACTAGACCAGTATCCTTTACTGTTTCTCTTTATCTACCGGTCTATCATTCCCTCCCTGTCTATCTTATTCTGACACAGTGTAAAAGGCATTACAGGATAACCAGGTTACACCAGGTTAGCAGTGCTGACAGCCCCCATTTACTTGCTTAAAAAAGATGCTGAAAAAGATGGTTTGTGGACCAACATTACTATCAAACAATCATAGGCCTAGAATCAGAGGAAAATTATAGATAAATATATTATAAATTATAAGAAAGCCAGTGGCGGCCGGTGACTTCTTTTTTCGAGTGCGCTCAATGCGAAGTTCATAACAAAATTTATATAGCCCATCATGTGTGTGGTTCGTAATTTCAAAATATGTTTTCGGCGCGTCGAGTGATCCTATGTGCATCACGTGTCTTGTCAAAATAAGTGCCTGCTGCAGACGCATCTAAAGGGTTTATGATAAAAGAGACGCTCGCGTTTGCCAGATACTCGCATAATCTCATGCGTATTCAGAGTTTACTGTTAAGGGAGTGTCTTGCGTGAATTTTGTAACGTGTGTGAATTTTGTGATGTGCGCATTCAGGTCCAAGCAAGAGTCCAAGATGCGTGCATTTAGGTTCGAGCAAGAGTCCAAGATGCGCGTATTCAGGTCCGAGCAAGAGTCCAAGACGCGCACATTCACGTGCGTGAATTTTGTGACGTGCGCATTCAGGTCCGAGCAAGAGTCCAAGATGCGTGCATTCAGGTCGAAGCAAGAGTCCAAGATGCATGCATTCAGGTCCAAGCAAGAGTCCAAGATGCTCACATTCAGGTCCGAGCAGGAGTCCAAGATGCGCACATTTAGGTCCGAGCAAGAGTCCAAGACGTGCATATTCACGTGCGTGAATTTTGTGACGTGCGCATTCAGGTCCGAGCAAGGGTCCAAGATGCGTGCATTCAGGTCCAAGCAAGAGTCCAAGATGCACACATTCAGGTCCAAGCAAGGGTCCAAGATGCGCACATTCAGGTCCGAGTAAGAGTTTTGTGAACGTGAGCGTCTCTTTTATCATAAACAGTTTTGACACTTATTTTGACAAAACACATGATGCACATGGTTCACATAACGCAACAAACACATATTTTGAAAACACGAGCAACACACAACGCTCCGAACACATATTTTGAATTTGCGCCCCTCGGATGAGCAGTCACGAGCCGCCACTAAAGAAAGCCCCTTTTTCTTGCTCTTAGCCTAAAATTACTTTGTAATGTTGATAGAGGTCCGACACATCCTACTAGAATAGATCACATTAAACCCTAACCCTACAATAAGACAGCACCGTTTGTTGGTCCACGTACCTGGGTAAGTCACGTTAAACAAATCAGTGTTGCTTTCTCTTAAGTGCTGCATCTAGATGGATCTGTGATTGGTTTAAAAAAGCAGACAAAAACAGGGATGGACAAATGAACTTTAAGGAAGTCCGAGATCTGTTGAAGATGATGAATGTGGACATGAACGAGCATCACGCTCTGCGGCTCTTTACGGTAACCGTATAGCAACTAATTGTAGCTTAAGTTGTAGCTTAAAGGGCACATATTATGCAAAATCCACTTTTACAACCACATAAATGTTTGGACATAAATGTGTGTTGGCAGTGTGTGAACACAACCACAATTGGGTGGTGGGATTGCCGTGAAAAAACGCACTATTTGCCTCAAAAACGCGCCTTCGCACAAGTTGAAAATATTCAACAAGCAAAAAATTTGCATGAAACAAAGTTAAACCCCGAGAGTAATCTAGAGCGAGCAACGTGATGCTATGCGTTTGGTGTGTACATAGCATTCATTTGGAAGTCTTTATCAATGTTTACACTCTTTTGTACATTTTTAACATTTTGGCAGATGGCAGACAAATCTCAGTCAGGTACACTTGAAGACGACGAGTTTGTACTCTTCTATAAGATGTTAACGCAGCGAGAAGATGTCCTGCGAGTGTTTCAGGAATATTCGGCTGACGGACAGAAACTGACACTTCAAGATCTGGAAGACTTTCTGCGGGAGGAACAACTACATGAGAATGATGTACAGCAGTACGCCGTCGAACTCATCGAACGCTATGAGCCATCAGTCACGGGTAGCTAAAGTTGTACCTTTTCACTATCATATTACTATTGCTTATCATGTCAATACCATCTTTACTAGTTCTCTTGCTTGACCCATTCTGAACTTCATTCCCATAGCTAAAATGTTGCATGTAATGACAATCGACGGATTGTTGATATACCTGAGCTCGACGGAGGGCTCAATTTTTAACCCTGCCAAGATGGACCTCTACCAGGACATGACGCAACCTCTCTCCCATTACTTCATATCTTCTTCTCACAACACATACCTCCTGGAGGACCAAATCCGGGGACAAAGCAGCATTGAAGGCTATATTCGGTATACGTTTTTACAACCCAATAAAACGTCAATGTGCAAATCACTGGAAGCCACAAATTGCATGTTTTATTGTTGTCCACTGTTTCAAAGAACAACAATGGTGTGTGTTTGACCCCATTAGTTTTGGTAGTTACATTGTATTAAAGCTATAAGTGGCTTAAATGTTTGAACTATCTACTTGTGTCACAGAGCACTAAAACGTGGTTGCCGATGTGTGGAGGTGGACTGCTGGGACGGACCAAACGGAGAGCCGGTTGTCTATCATGGGCACACGTTCACCTCAAAGATCTTCTTTAAGGATGTGGTCTCTGTGCTGGGCAAATATGCATTTAAGGTACGTCCTGAGCTACAGCAGGGTTCCCCAAATCTTACCCTTGAGGGCCAGAGCAATACAGAGTTTAGGTCCAACCTTAATCAAACTTACCCACCTCTGTGATTTTCTAGTGGTCTTGAAGACCTTGATTATCTTGCTCAGGTGTGTTTGATCAGGGTTGGAGCTAAACTCTGCAGTGCTCCGGCCCTCCAAGGTAAGATTTGGGGAACCCTGAGCTACAGGCTTTGTTGTCATTTGATTGACATTTTTGTTCAAAAGAAGAACTGTTATGGTGCGTTCACACCAGATGCGAATGAAGAGTTGAGCACAAGTGATTTACATGTTGAGTCAATGCAAAGATGCGTTAGACATCCTGCGGCACGAGTCGCACGAATTGAGCAATTTGTGCGAATGACGTTGCGCGAATTGAGCAATTCAGGTGTTTGACGCATATAATGCGTGAATTTAAAAATCTGACCTTTGGAGGATTTTGCCAATCAGGAGCTTGCCCTAGTAGTGATGTGATTACGACGTAGCGACCTGAGGCAGAAATACGAAACAACAATCGAGGACAAAATCATTGTCGCTGTGTGTGGACACCCGTAACTATACGACACATCTTTGTACTTTTATTGAAACTGGAATAAAAAGGATCTCGCTTGGAGGAAAGTGAGGAGGTCGGACAATCTGGTAAATTGTAAAAGAACACTCTTTACTCATATTGAGACTACAAGCTAAAGCCGGCAAATTGAGCGTATTCGCATCTGAATTTCATGACCGAATGAAGCAAGTTAACTCAAAATGTTCAAGCGTCCAACTACGCGCAAAGCGCGATTTATTCGCCTCATTCGCGTCTGGTGTGAATGCACAGTTAGACATTCACAAAAACATACAATTGTTGTAGTGATATACTAATAATGAGGAAGTTATCATATTTGATAATAATACTATGGTACTTGCCAAACCATTCATTTCATTTTCATTTCATTTATTTATTTTTTTCAAGCAAATAGTATAACAATGGAATAATACTCAATAATAATAATAACTAGCACTTATGCTTGAAATGGAGTGGGGAGAAGAAAAACTTATTGAACCCCACCCCAGTCTATTAAAGAATTTATACAAACCGAACAAAATGCTTCCGTCTTCAATTATAACAATGGAAAAAAGAAAGAGAGAAAAAGAAAGAAAAAACAAACATAAAAATATAGCTGCAAGCAGCAATGGCGGGCCCTCGCACGTTTTTTTACCGCTACACGATGCGTCCGAGAAAACGATGCACTGCGGGCAAGGGCATCAAGTGGGTAAACATCAGTGGGCTATTTAATGTTGTTACTGAGCCATTTGGGGACTGTAGGTAAAAGAAAAACCCCACATTTTAGACAAACGGGGGTGCTAGTGAGCCACTAAAGAGACACGCCTTTGTCTGACCTATTTGTCCACTCTGAACAGCCGACAACTCTGATGTTTGTGCCGACTTTTAGGTTAATCTAAGCACGCCAAGAGTCCTAAATATGCCTGAAATAAATGTAAAGTTTGACGCGTTGCCATGGGAACAGCGTTCGAGATATCAAAAATACCTTCGCAATTTATCATCTACTATGTCTCGGCATCATGTTGACCACTTCTGGTGTCAATCTCATGAATATTCTAGAAGGAGTATTTAAAAGAACATCGGCGTCAACCCAAAGGCTTAAATAAGCCTTTAAAATGAAAGTAAAATTTGACGCGTTGCCATGGGAACAGCGTTTGAGATATCAAAAATCCCTTCGCAATTTATCATCTACAATGTCTCGGCATCATTTTGACCACTTTTGGTGTCAATTGCATGATTATTCTAGAAGGAGTATTTAAAAGAACATTGGCGTCAACTGAAAGGCTTAAATAAGCCTTTAAAATGAAAGTAAAAAGTTTGACGCGTTGCCTTGGGAACAGCGTTCGAGATATCAAAAATCCCTTCGCAATTTATCATCTACAATGTCTCGGCATCATGTTGACCACTTCTGGTGTCAATCTCATGAATATTCTAGAAGGAGTATTTAAAAGAACATCGGTGTCAACTGAAAGGCTAAAATAAGCCTTTAAAATGAAAGTAAAAAGTTTAACATGTTGCCTTGGGAACAGCGTTCGAGATATCAAAAATCCCTTCGCAATTTATCATCTACTATGTCTCGGCTTCATGTTGACCGCTTCTGGTGTCAATCTCATGAATATTCTAGAAGGAGTATTTAAAAGAACATCGGCGTCAACTGAAAGGCTAAAATAAACCTTTAAAATGAAAGTAAAGTTTGACGCGTTGCCATGGGAACAGCGTTGGAGATATCAAAAATCCCTTCGCAATTTATCATCTACTATGTCTCGGCATCATGTTGACCGCTTTTGGTGTCAATGTCATGAATATTCTAGAAGGAGTATTTAAAAGAACATCGGCGTCAACTGAAAGGCTAAAACTAAGCCTTTAAAATGAAAGTAAAGTTTGACGCATTGCCATGGGAACAGCGTTCGAGATATCAAAAATCCCTTCGCAATTTATCATCTACAATGTCTCAACATCATGTTGACCACTTTTGGTGTCAATCGCATAAACATTCTAGGAGGAGTATTTAAAAGAACATTGCATGGAACTGTAAAAAAAATCCACCTTTGTGACTGACACACTTCCTGGCGCCTGGTGGTGGCGCTATACCCGGGAGTCACAATAGGCACATCGATGCGATCGGAATCTTCAGACGAACAAACACCCCGCGTGTCATTACAATAAAACATTTTTTGCCCTAGATATTAGACACTTCCTGTTTCTCTGATTTCACCACAACTTTGTCGCCTCGCCATGGCGGAACCGTTCGAGATATCAAAAATCCCTTCGCAATTTAGCAAGTCCAATGTCTCGGCATCATGATCACCACGTTTGGTGTCAATCGCATGAATCCCCTGGGAGGAGTATATAAAAGTTCACCGCATGCATTTTTTAAACAATCCAAAATAGCCGACTTCCTGTTGGGCGGAGCTTAAATGTTAGAGGGCGAAAGTTGTTCGGGTCAATGCGATCTATAAGCGTACCAAGTCTCGTACATGTGCGTACATTTTTGCCCGATCTGTGCATCAATGTTTTTTTTTGCATTACAGGGGGCGCTACAGAGCCCCCGTGCCACGCCCGTGTTCCAGCCTTTGGATTTCTGCGATGACGGACGACTCTGACGTCTGTGCCAATTTTCAAGAGTTTTCGAGTATGTTAAGGCCCCCAAAATGTCCAAAAGTGTTAAAAAAAATAAAAAAAAAAAAAAAATAATAATAAAAAATATAGCTGCAAGCAGCAATGGCGGGCCCTCGCACGTTTTTTTACCGCTACACGGTGCGTCCGAGAAAACGATGCACGGTGGGCAAGGGCATCAAGTGGGTAAATATCAGTGGGCTATTTAATGTTGTTACTGAGCCATTTGGGGACTGTAGCTAAAAGAAACCCCACATTTTAGACAAACAGGGGCACTAGTGAGCCACTTAAGAGACACGCCTATATCTGACCTTTTTGTGCACACTTAACAGCCGACAACTCTGATGTGTGTGCCAACTTTAAGGTTAATCTAATCACGCCAAGAGCCTTAAATATGCCTGAAATAAAAGTAAAGTTTGCTGCGTTGCCATGGGAACAGCGTTCAAGATATCAAAAATCCCTTCGCAATTTATCATCTACTATGCCTCAGCATCATGTTGACCACTTCTGGAGTCAATCGCATGAATATCCTAGAAGGAGTATTAAAAAGGAACATCGGCGTCAACTGAAAGGCTTAAATATGCCTTTAAAATGAAAGTAAACTTTGACGCGTTGCCATGGGAACAGCGTTTGAAATATCAAAAATCCCTTCGCAATTTATCATCTACAATATCTCGGCTTCATGTTGACCACTTTTGGTGTCAATTGCATGATTATTCTAGAAGGAGTATTTAAAAGAACATCGGCGTCAACTGAAAGGCTTAAATATGCCTTTAAAATGAAAATAAAGTTTGACGCGTTGCCATGGGAACAGCGTTTGAGATATCAAAAATCCCTTCGCAATTTATCATCTACAATATCTCGGCTTCATGTTGACCACTTTTGGTGTCAATTGCATGATTATTCTAGAAGGAGTATTTAAAAGAACATCGGCGTCAACTGAAAGGCTTAAATATGCCTTTAAAATGAAAATAAAGTTTGACGCGTTGCCATGGGAACAGCGTTTGAGATATCAAAAATCCCTTCGCAATTTATCATCTACAATGTCTCAGCATCATGTACATCACTTCTGGAGTCAATCGCATAAATATTCTAGAAGGAGTATTTAAAAGAACATCGGCGACAACTAAAAGGCTTAAATATGCCTTTAAAATGAAAATAAAGTTTGACAGGTTGCCATGGGAACAGCGTTTGAGATATCAAAAATCCCTTCGCAATTTATCATCTACAATGTCTTGGCATCATGTTGACCACTTCTCGTGTCAATCGCATGAAAATCCTAGGAGGAGTATTTAAAAGAACATCGCATGATACTGTCAAAAAAATCCACCTTTATGACTGACACACTTCCTGGCGCCTGGTGGTGGCGCTATACACGAGACTCACAATAGGCACATCGATGCGATCGGAATCTTCAGACGAACAAACACCCCGCGTGTCATCACAATAAGACATTTTTTGCCTTAGATATTAGACACTTCCTGTTTCTCTGAATTCGCCATAAATTTGTCGCCTCGCCATGGCAGAACCGTTCGAGATATCAAAAATCCCTTCGCAATTTAGCAAGTCCAATGTCTTGACATCATGTTCACCACGTTTGGTGTCAATCCCATGAATCCACTAGGAGGAGTATTTAAAAGTTCAATGCATGCATTTTTTAAACAAACCAAAATAGCCGACTTCCTGTTGGGCGGAGCTTAAATGTTAGAGGGCGAAAGTTGTTCGGGTCGATGAGATCTATATGCGTACCAACTCTCGTACATGTGCGCACATTTTTGCCCGATCTGTGCATCAATGTTTTTTTTTGCAATACAGGGGGCGCTATAGAGCCCCCGTGCCACGCCCGTGTTCCAGCCTTTGGATTTCTGCGATGACGGACGACTCTGACGTCTGTGCCAAATTACAAGAGTTTTCGAGTATGTTAAGGCACCCAAAAAGTCCAAAAGTGTTAAAAAAAATAAAAAAAAAAAAAAAAATAATAATAAAAATAATAATCCGAGCAAAAACAATAGGGCTTCGCACCTACGGTGCAGGCCATTCTGGCCTGCTCCTCGGTGCTCGAGCCCTAATAATAAATCCGAGCAAAAACAATAGGGCTTCGCACCTACGGTGCAGGCCATTCTGGCCTGCTCCTCGGTGCTCGGGCCCTAATAAATAAAGGTAATAATAATAACTCATTAAGAAACATTATTCTACCATAATGAGCAATTGCAATGTTTTGCACAATCATCGTCTTTCTTTCTCTTAAAACAAGTGCTGTTTAAGGTTACGTCTCTGTGTGTCACAGATTGGGGCATGGGTTTGCTTTAAACCTAGGCATTATGCCCTTTTGAGTGTGTGTGTGTGTGTGTAAAATTATCTGGGGCAGTCGACCCCTCCCTGGCAGCAAATTGACCGCTGTTGTGTCTTTAATTTCTCTCCATCACTTATTCACACACATACACTCTCCCCTCTGCAGACATCACAGTACCCCGTTATCCTGTCCATTGAGAACCACTGCAGTGTAGAGCAGCAGAAAGTCATGGCCCAGCACCTCACCCAGATCCTTGGAGACCAGCTGCTGACAAGCACCTTAGATGGAAAGACTCCTATCAGCCTCCCATCCCCAGAGGTGAGCATGGATGCATGCAGTCAGTTTAACAGGCACTTAACAAGTCAACTTCACTTGAGTTATTCATATGGAAGAGTCCACACCAATGACCCTAAAGTTTCCACCATGTGACCGGACATAAATCAGTTCAGAGTATGATGGCCTCTTCAGGATATGTTCACTTTCCCCGTCATTTCACCTGCGCGGCTGCCATATGATCTTTGTCTGTGCGACCCAACAACGCTGAATTATTTAAGCAAACAATAATATGCCCCCACCAGACATGCTCAACCATGCCGAAATGACCAACTTAGTCCTGCGTAAATTTCCAATGAGGCCGTGACTGGTTTATGTTGGTTAATGCTGATCTACAGTAGCTGGTGGACCAGCATAGCCATTTTCCACTTGTTTTTTTAGCATGGTTTACTGGTGAAGCTGGTTGACTATTAAAGTCTAGTTAAGAAGCCCTATGCAAACATCCTAGTCTTTTCAACAATTATGAAAGCAGGTTCTTAAATGTTCTTGCTTACACATTTCTCTTAATCAGAAGCTTTCTTTAGTGTGTGTCCAAATATGTTGTCATGTGTTGAGAGTACAGGTTTACTGCATTACTTGAATGATGGCTGAAGGCATTCGTTAATGGGTACAGATGATTGTGATTCCTCTCCATATGTGTGTAGGACCTGAAAGGGAAGATTTTGTTGAAAGGAAAGAAGATAGGAGGATTAGAGGATAAAATGAATGGGCTGGTGGGCGACCCTTTGACGGGAGAGGTGAGCGAGGAGGAGGAAGCTGTTGAAATTGATGACGAGCATCATCGCAACGACAGCATAAGGCATAGGAGCAAGGTACTGTGATATTTACATTTAAACAACTTTGTCCTTATCATTTTGAGCCCCATTGGAAGATCAGTCTACATCATATCTAGCCGGTCTGTCCCTGGTCATTGGTTACTGGCTGGTCAAGGATTGTAAAAACATTTTGAAGCTGGTTAGATCAGCTAGTAGCTAGTTTGTTGCAGATCTAAGATGATCTACTAATAACCTGACTGAACAAACCCAAAATATTAACAAACCCAAAAACTGCATTTTCCAACTGGGACTCAATACACTCTTGGTTTGCTTGTGTTGTCATGTCTTAAATGATGGTCGGGTCAACCGACTAGTGGTTTATTCAAGTGGTTAAGATGCAAGTGAGGATTATCCAGAATTATGTCCTTGACCAAGATCCTAATAAGATCCAGGGGAGATGTTCAGTAATTCCCCCATTTGGATAAGCAACAACATAATTGATAGAGGCTTTTATCCAGTGGGACTTAGGACATGCAAGGTATATCAGTAGGTGTGCCTTCTGGGAATCAAACCTATGACATTTGCACAATTAGTTAGCTACAGTACAGAGTACAGAATACAGAACAAACTCTTTTCCTACCTCAAGCAACAGTTTTGCTCTGCCTGCCACTGCAAGATTCAAATATAATTAAATAGATTTACTACAATGTGCCAACTTTAGAGGAAACAAATTGTAAGGTTCCCCCTGAATTGGAACTGATCCTTCTCATGTACAGTAAGCTAGCAAAAATACTTTGGCACTTGATGCCCACTGAAAATGTGTGGATTATCCGCTTTTGAAAGATTGATAGGGTGAAACTGAATAACTGTAAGCGGAATCTGCTGTCTAAGATCTATGAACAGTTTGGGGTTTGTTGAGAGGAAATACTTGACATAAGGAGAAATACTGTAGATTGAGGGCACTTGCCCAAGTAGTGCATTTTATGTGAACTACCACCTTTTCTTTTCAGATTAAAGAACATGGGTATAAGATAATACTACAGTTCTTAGTAGTTGTAAGTAATAAGACTACAACTAAAGTCCTGTGAATTGTGCCTCAAATGCTTTAAGAAAAGTCATGGGACACCAAGATTTGCCAAATTTATGGAATGTGCCAGATAATAATTAAGGCAACAAGACCGCAAGAAAGACAACACAAGGTAGAGAAATAAAGAGAGAGCTAGATAAGAAAGAAATGACTTATCCTCTGTTGTCTTCTGCCATGTGATAGGCCATTTGCGCAAGCTGGCACCGAGACACTTGATTCATGAGACACTTGATTCTTTGAACTTTGGTTAGATGCAGTCAGGGAGCACCCCTCTAGGCTTCCAAGATCGAGTCATCTCATTGACTTATCAACCGGCAAAGTCTGGCATGGAGGTTTAACTTTTAACTTGCACTGCTTAGGCTATTGACAAAACAGACATTTAGAGGATACTTTTATCCTTACTGAAACCCTACAACAGGGATAGTCCCAAAAGTTGGGAATGAAGATTTAACCCTTGTAGGTTTGGTTACCAACCGTCTGAATATCATATTAAAGTGGCACAGCAGGTTGGCAAGAGAAAACCTAACAGTTGGGAGTGTAAGATGAAGCCAGGTGGATACCTGGCCTCATTACCCAATGGTTGCCTGTCGCGCACAGCTTTATCATCCCTGGGTTCAATGGTTTGGGTAGCTGAACTAAATGACTGTAGTAAAACCACATTGTTTAATCTGGTTAATCATTGTTTTGCACCCAATTACTTAATTATACAAGTAGAAGCAACACTGTAATCTCGCAGATGGTAATTTTGGTGTAATACTTGTAAGTTGGACAGCGGTCTTGATTTCCCTTTAGCCTAGCCCAACTCCAACCCTGGTTGGTGTTCAGCCAGCTGGTCTCAAAGACTGACCAGCTAAGCAGTCATGGATTAATTCCTAGAGAGTCAGGCTTGAAACCTGAAGGTTTCCGGTTAAAGTCTTGCAACTGAGCTGCACTTGAGCAAGGTACCTTATTCCCAATTTCTCCCCGGGCACTACAGTGATAGTGTGTATGTTCACAACTTGCAGTGTGTATGGGCTACCATACTTGACAATCATGTCACTTTACTAACAAGTAAGCCAGTATACCTTTAAAATCATCATAACAGACCAGTGGGAACCAGCATGGCGGCCAGCTAAGACTAGCAAACCTTTTTAGCAACAGGAAATGAAACTGAGAATTTCTTTTGTTCTGTTTAGAAATCCAAACAGGGTCTGTCTAAGGAGCTTTCTGACTGTGTGGTATACTGCAAGAGTGTCCACTTTAGCGGCTTTAAACATTCTCGAATACACTCCAAGTTTTACGAGATCTCCTCCTTCACAGAGTCCAAAGCAAAGAAACACATACGAGAAGCAGGTAAGGGAAATGTGATTCTGACTGCTCATAGCTCATCAATTATTTTTGGAGAATTCAATTGCGATATTGTGTTTTTTACAGGAGCAGAGTTCGTTCTTCATAACGCTCGTCAGTTAACTCGGGTTTACCCCAGCGGCCTGAGAACTGACTCGTCGAACTTCAACCCACAGGACATGTGGAATGCAGGGTGCCAAATTGGTAAGTCTACCTGAGACTTCTTGAAGGATTTGGCTAATTCATAAGATTCTGGTTCAGATAGTTACCCGTGTAAGGTTTTGGACCGCTTTCTTTTCTGTTGAAAAATGTCCTAAACTAGGTTGTTTTCTGGCCTTACCTTCCATAGGCTTGGCTGTTCTGGTTTGATGGTTTTACAAGGGTATAAGGACCAGTTAGGGTTAAACACCAGTTTGGCTGGCAAACCAGCTGACCCAGACTATTTTATATTTCAAATTTTCCTTTCTGTTCTAGTTGCTCTAAACTTTCAGACCGCAGGGGTGGAGATGGATCTTAATGATGGCTTGTTCAGTCAAAACGGGTGCTGTGGCTACGTGCTGAAACCGACATTTATGTGCAAGACAGATAAGAGGTTTGACCCAGAAAACCCACAAAACCAAGAAGGATACCAACCAATCAGTTTGTCCATACAGGTACGGAAAACATCAAGGTTTGCATCTACAACATCCTTATTTGTTATAAGTGCATGTTTTGTGTCTTTTTCTCAGGTAATCAGTGGCCAGCAACTTCCTAAAGTGAATATCAAAGAGGGTTCGATTGTTGACCCCCTCGTTCGGGTGGAAATTTACGGCGTATCGATGGACCAGGCCAAGCAGGAAACCAGATACATCGACAACAACGGTCAGTTAAAACTTATAGGTTGGAGTTGAGTCTAGACTGAGAAAGTCTAGACGTAGTTAAAACAGAGATCTGGTTGCATTTCAGAGACTAAACATAATAGTTTTTTTAGTGTTGTTGTGAAACTAATGGTTTTTACTTAAAAATTATCTATTGAGGTCACTGTGGCACATCTTGGCATTTCAGCCAATATAACAATATAACATTTTTCATATATAATTTACTAAACCAGATGCTAGTTAAGCTCTTAGCTGAGCTGAAAGTTTCGCAAATCAAATAATAAATACATAAAAATTACACAAATGTTTTAAAAAATTATTTTAAATAAAGATTAGCGTCAGTATTTCCACTGCACTAATATTCATATAACTTTTTTATTTGTGTGTGCAGGTTTTAATCCAGTATGGTATGACAATCTCCAGTTTAACATTCACGTGCCTGAGCTCGCTCTGGTAAGGTTTGTCGTGGAAGATTACGACAAAACATCGAAGAATGACTTCGTGGGCCAATTCACGCTCCCTTTTACCTGCATTCAGCCAGGTATGGCGACGAATGCCTTTCTGAAGCCTTTCATAAAAAATATGAGCTGCTGGAAATATTGTGCATTTGTTTTGTTCCTACAGGATATCGTCACATACATCTCCTTTCTAAAGACGGCACAAGCATCGCTCCTGCCTCGCTGTTTGTTCACATCCGGGTAACAAAACTAACGTAAAACGTAAAAAGTGTTTTAAAGTGACACACGCACATTATATTTTAATATTCAAAAAATTCAGCAGTATCAAGTCTTCCCAGTGCACAATCACTTATAACATTAAATATAATTTGTTACTACACATTTCACATTTCTCATGTATTATAGTTATGTTTTTATTATGTGTTTTTAAGCCAAATAATTTTGTAGTTATCTAACAATTTTAACTGTTTAAGATTTTTGTGACTTTAGTTAAAAAGAACTACAAGCGTTAATACTGTGAGAGCCTGTACAGCCTAAAATCATTTCATTTTGGAGTGAATTATGACTTGGATGACATTATGCCTTTGTGACATTCACTCAATCGTATAATTTATGTATTCCAGAATTATTTCTTAAACTTTCACCCATCTTAATAGATCATAAATCTTCACTTTTGTTTCTAAATCACTTTGCAGTTTTCCTGCAAAACACCCATAGCCAACCCCAAAAGTTGGAGAACGTGCAATATGAAATTAAAGCCTATAGTTCAGTAGTTACAGTAGCTTGTGAGCTTTAAGGAGATTTAAATAAAGAGATAATAAGGACATCAACACAAGGGCTCAATTACAATCTTACTGTGGCCCTGAAGAACCTCAGGGGCCCGACTCAGTTACACAGAGATACCGAAGGAGGGCTGTGAAAATTAACCCTCTCTGTTCCCATCCCCACCTCGTGTACCACTGTATATGTAACACAATGCATAATATTCTGTGCATTAAAACATTCTGTGCATTTTTATGTAATGCGAGGCATCTTTTCTGGTTATATGCTGCTAGTTTAATAGTGTTATATATATTTTATATTTCTACGCTCCATATGGGCCAATTCTAAACATTTTTTTGTAACGAGTTGGCAACCCTTGAACTGTTTGCTTTGCCTGTATATATATGTATGTATGTATGTATGTATTGACTTGCCATATAAAAAATAAAAAATAAAGATCAGTTTGAAAGGATTTTCAGTTTTTGTTGCCAGATGTAATGAATCTGTAACGTATGTTGACATTAAGTTAAGGTTTGCAGGGTTTCAGCAGAAAATTTGTTAGTTAGGTGGTAGGGTTGTGCAGGTGGGCGGGCCGGGGGTGTGGCAATCAAAGGGGCGGGGCGTATGCGTCATGATAAAAATATTTTTATTTAAAACAATCAAATATAACTCAATTTTGAAGAAACTATGACAGAAAATGAACACATACTAGATTATTAATGAATTAAATGTTTTATCAACAGGCTAGTTATCCTTTAGACAGTGACAGACCATGTCTTTCTCTCATTTCGGCCATGTGGCGATTCGTGGAATTTTTTTTTTGGACGACCTATTTAAGGTGGTAGGGTATCCCAGCTTAGGTGGGCCGCCCAAACTGAAAAGTGCTGCGGGAAACCCTGGTTTGTTAAGGAAAATCGAATTAAGGTGCTTGTAACCCATTTTCTGGCCAAAAAATATGTTTTAAATATATCCTAAATACATTTTACAGAAAGTTAAGCTTAATTAAATATATTTTTTATTTTAAAAATATATTTAGTTTTATATCAACATATATTTCAAAATGTTTATCAGGGGCAAGCACATTTCTAATTTTACAACCCATATGGCAAAAAAAATCTTGGACAAAATATATTTTAAAAATATACAAAATAGATTTTATTAACAGTGAAGTTAATTCTTAGCATATTTTTGAAGTTGAAAACAATTAAGTCTTTGTCTTTTCAGGTTTGTAACATGAACATGACATTTTTCTTATACGGCAATGTGGAAATATTTCCATGGATAAAAATATATGGTCTGAACATATTTGTAAATGCTTTAAAATATATTCATTTTAAAATATTTTTCAAAATATTAATGTAAACAGATTCCAAAATATATTTCAACAAACATATTTTTGGCAATTTTTAAAAATATATCTAAAATTATATTTGAAAAGATATATATATATTTTTGCCGTATGGGAAAGGGCCTATCTAAAACAATTGTATGTTTTAAAACAAAACAACATATAAGGTTAAAAAGATTTTCTCTAACTTTTTTGCATTTTAAATTTTTGGTAGTTACTCTTATATGAATTAATCATTAATATTTTACTAATATTTTAGTGTGGTCTGTTATTCTGTTTGTTTGTGCACTCTGCACGACATCCTGACCATTTGCAGTTCCTAGTTAAACTTATTTTTGTTGTTATCCATACATTCATCATACAAGTATCTAGAATATATTTTATATGAATATGATCTAACTTAAATATTTCGATGAACTGTGAAACATACTCACAAAAATTCTGTCAGACGTGGTTTCGGTGAATAACTGTGGCGGAACTGATTTTCTGTCACATGTCGATTCGGATCAGTTTATATGTAACACCAAACACTGTTAAAGTGTGCACGTGTCGCACTTTTCGCCATTTAAATCAAAAATCCACAAACTGAGGCAAAATGGTGGGGAAAATTAAACGCACACGACAAAAACTTCATCACGGCGCCGTAAAACTAGAAAATGAAAACGAGAAACGACAAACGTTGAGGAATCTGGAGAAAGCGCCGATACCATCGACACACGTGCAGAACAGTGAACTCACAAAAACAGATTCAACGCAGAACAAAATAAACCGATCTGACAGCAATACAACCAACAATGCAAAGGTAACAAGAATTGTTTGTAATAATGCTTTAATATGTACTGTGGTAAATTGTAATAAAATTCATATATACTATAGTGTTACCATAGTAAATATCGTAGTTTATCAATTCAATACACATAATACCATTCATTTATGAAGCCAACTCCAAAAATGCGTACCATTGTAATGCTATATATCGTTTTTTTACATGGTACCACAGTAATACTACGTTTTATTGATATTTATTATGGAACCATTCATATGTCATTGTATTTGAATGCAGTTATTATTCAGTACCATGGTCTATGCAAAATTACTTCCTGATACCATACTTACACTATGGTGCATTCACATTACTGTTTTGTAAGGCATTATGTCAAGTGTTATTTATTATTTATCATCTTTATCAGCTCCATATTTAGTGTTTAATTTGTCCTCAGATGACTTGCTGTAAATGATCTCATTATTCTGCTTCGTGTTTTCCATGTAGGCTTTTAATTTTCCCAGTGGAGTTTTTGCTGGGACAAAAATCTCTCCGGAGTCTTTAGTTCAAACTCTGAAGTTTGATGAACCGTCAAATGTGACCGTAAACAAACAGCCAGCAGGTGAACAGAAAGGTGAGCGATGTCACACAGGTTAAACTGATTTTACAGCATATTTTGCAGCATATGTACACTACCGTTTAAAGGTTAAGAGTCAATGCACATTTGCAATATTTAGATAATGTCAAGATATCTTGTAGGCTTAAAAGAAATTAATATTTTACCATCTTGTAGCCCAAAATGCATAAGGACCGCAAAGGTCATGGGTTCGATTCCCATACATATTGATGAAATGTATAACTTAAATGCAATGTTTGTATAAAAGCATCTGTTAAATGCATAAATGCAAATGCATGTAGGTCATCACCATGATACATTTCAATGCGTTTGATCTAATTTTATAAATGCATACAATAAATAGACGTTACCACTAGATGGCACAATGTAGCAAGCCTGTTTAAATAAACTCTTAACATAAATACAACATGCATCAGATGGTGATGTAGCTTAGTTATCCAGGCACTTATGGGAAAGGGTTTTGCAAATATTGAGCGATGCAATCTCAGGTTACTCCACTTGTATATTGCAGTTGACTTCAAAGCATTGACTGCTTGCATTTAATTGGATGACGTGTTAACGGTATCATTTAGATAAAGTGAGGTCATGTAAGTGAAATAAATGCAAAATGTATTTGCTTTGAATAACAAGATTCGCCTAATAAATAAATATACCATGCATGTCCTCTAGCTTTGATTTTTTTTCTCTTTAAAAGACCGATGTGCACTAGTATTGAGGTTAAGTGAGGAGTCCCGCTCTATTCTTGGCTCTCTGCAGTATAAATAACTCATGCATGAAGATCACATCAATGCACTGACATGACTGCTTAGTCTGACGGTCTGGATGGTAGCATGCAAATGAATGAATCTTTATTATTTGTGTCCCATCACCTGTCTCTGATATAAAAGCTACTTTGCATGTAAGTGAGAGACGGTGATCTGTCTATTAAGCTGTATATGTGTGCAATGTAGTGTGTATAGTATGCATACTAAGCTTTTTTGTATGCACGGAAAACCCGGATGACATACAGCATTTGCCATATTGCGAAGTTTAAAGCAGAGTGTTCATGTAAAGGTCAGTGGTAGAGCATTGCGTTAGCTGCGCAAAAAAATGTGGGTTCGAACCCAGTGATCACACATACTGATACAATGTATGCCTTGTAATGCACTGTAAGTCGCTTTGAATAAAGCATCTGCCAAATGCATGAATGTGAATGTAGAGCATAGTGTGTTTGGTAAAGTATCCCACAATGCAATGCATCTGTCCTTTGATGAGATCCCTGAAATTAAACTTAAATCTTAAATTTTTGCATGCACACCCGTAAGTGAATTTTTTTTATGAACACACGTTTTTAACAGGGAAGTGTGTAATTTCTACACCAACAAACATACATTATTTCCAAACTTTCCCATCGCCCTATGTCACCCACGTTTCCTTTTGCTATTGTTTCTGCAAAATGCTTACTCATACGTCACAATTTTTGTACATAAAAATAAAAGGTAGATGGTATTTTAACGTTGCGGAAAAGTACATACTTCTTCACGGCACGCTGATCTCTGGATTTAGAAAGTGCAGATACACTGAGTACCTTGAGTCACATCAAGTACATCGATTCAGTCTTGATGCACCGAACGTGTCTTAGTTTCTTGCAGAGAATTCTCACAGCTGGAGAAACACGCTGCCGATAAAACCCACTGTGTAATTTGGAGAGATCTGTGAGTGATTTTATAACCTCAGTATAAAGAACCACAGACGGCAACAGCTAGCAGCTTTGACGCATGAAATGCAGGAAAGTTCGCCACTGTCCCTATGAACGTTTTACTGCGCCTTGCTGCGTTGCATTAGGATATTGAAAAGCCCAAGCCTTGAGTTTATAACTTTAAAGTTTCGGTGACATTTTGATAATCAGGGACAGATAAATTGGATTTAGCAATACTAATACGCTGATATTTTGAGCAGTTTGTTATTGTTATAATATTCTAATATAATATATAATATTTTTAAAAGCCTAATTGGTTCGAATTAGGGTTAGTTTTTATATTCTATGTTGCGCTACGTTAACCTACGGTACGTTAACATACGCTACGTTAACCTGCGTTACATTAACCTGCGCCACGCTACATTATGTTATGCTACGTTACTACTGTTACGATACATTACTTTATAACTGTTATGTCTATTTATTACGGTTACGTTTATTTATTACGGTTACATTACTTCATTATAGTTACGTTATTTTATTACGGTTACGTTACTTTATTACGGTTACGTTACGTTATTACGGTTACGTTACTACTGTTACGATGCGTTACTTTATTATGGTTTCATTTTCTACTGGTGCGATACATTACTTTATTACGGTTACGTTACGTTATTACGGTTACGTTACTACTGTTACGATGTGTTACTTTATCATGGTTTCATTTTCTACTGGTGCGATACATTACTTTATTACGGTTACGTTATTACGGTTACGTTACTACTGTTACGATGCGTTACTTTATTATGGTTTCATTTTCTACTGGTGCGATACATTACTTTATTACAGTTACGTTACGTTATTACGGTTACGTTACTACTGTTACGATGTGTTACTTTATTATGGTTTCATTTTCTACTGGTGCGATACATTACTTTATTACTGTTACGTTACGTTATTACGGTTACGTTACTTTATTACGGTTATGTTACTTTATTATGATTACGTTACTACTGTTACGATGCATTACTTTATTGCGGTTATGTTGATTTATTGCGGTTGCGTTGCTTTATTACGGTTGCGTTGCTTTGTTACGGTTGTGTTACTTTATTATGGTTACATTACTACAGTTACCGTTACGTTACTACTGTTACGATGCGTTACTTAATTACAGTTTCATTACTATTGTTACAATACGTTACTTTATTACGGTTTTATTACTACTGTTACTATATGTTACTTTATTATGGTTTCATTACTACTGTTACGGTTGCGTTAATACTGTTACGATGCGTTACTTTATTATGGTTTCATTTTCTACTGGTACGATACATTACTTTATTACGGTTACGTTACTTTATTACGGTTTTATTACTACTGTTACTATATGTTACTTTATTACGGTTTCATAACTACTGTTACGATGCGTTACTTAATTATGGTTTCATTACTACTGTTACGGTTGCGTTAATACTGTTACGATGCGTTACTTTATTATGGTTTCATTTTCTACTGGTACGATACATTACTTTATTACGGTTACGTTACTTTATTACGGGTATGGGTTAGGTTACTTTATTACGGGTACGTTACTTTATTACGGTTATGTTACTTCTGTTACGATGCATTACTTAATTACGGTTTCATTACTACTGTTACTATACGTTACTTTATTACGGTTACATTACTACTGTTACGATACGTTTATTTATTACAGTTACGTTTGTTTATTTATTAGGTTACTTCATTACGGTTATGTTACTTTATTATGGTTACATTACTTTATTATGGTGGTTACGTTACTACTGTTACGATATGTACTTTATTACGGTTACGTTTATTTATTACGTTACTTCATTACAGTTATGTTACTTTATTACGGTTACATTACTTTATTTTTGGTTACGTTACTACTGTTGCGGTTACGTTACTACTGTTGCGGTTACGTTACTACTGTTACAATGCGTTACGTTTTTGCGGTTGCGTTACTTTATTACTGTTACATTACGTTACATTTGTATTTAGCTATGTTTTATTAGTTGTAGATTGACTAGCTAAACTATAATGTTTACGTGGAAAAAGTCAAGAAATCTGATTAACCACCATCATTAATATTAAATTCTTATATTCTTTATTTGTTTGAATATCCCTTATTCATACAGATCAAGGATCTAGTTCTCTTTAAATATGTCTCAGTCTAGGCAGCACTTGAGAGAAGTAGACATGGAGAATCAATGCGGCCCTGGCTTTGCTTTGACAGAACGAGAACATTGGGCTCCTTAATTGGAGGTATTGTGTCTTCGCATGACCTCAGAAATTGACCTCCTTCACCTCTAGCTCAGCTCCCCTGACTGTAGTAAGGAGAAGGCAGCACAAAAGTCCTGTCCGCTGCTAATTGGCGGTGTCCGTTTCAGCCAGCTCTCTGAACATGATGCTCACCCCGGGATGGATGTGGTGGGAGTTATGGATTTTTACCCCCCCATTTCTCGTTTGCGGCAAAGAGGCTGAGATTGAGTTTCTAGCGTCGAGAGTGATGCGTGGAGATATCAGCAGGGCAGAGATCGCTATCGGGCAGATACAGCGCAAAAACACGAATGTTGATATTTCTGTGGTGGTTGTTGGTCAGAATGATATACTGAGTTTTCAGCCTCCAGTGACTGATCTGAGAGCAGTTGAGCGACTACTTTTAAATGGTTTAAAACATTAGAAAACTGGTTTCAGATCTGCATCTTGAAACTGGTGAGCAAATAAATTTGGATGTGTGCAATTATCGAAGCCATATGGGATAACGAAATTGCGTTAATATGTAAATATCATTCCAAGGTCTTTTCGCAATTTATAAAATAATCGTTTTGTAAAAGCAATGATGTTTTTATTTGCCCCAGGACATTTGAAGTGTAACTTCTGGTCTTTCCTTTAGAAGTCACAATCTCGTAAAACTGGCGTAGATGGAAAACATGGGTCACAGGATGAGACCCTTATCATTATCTTATCGAGACGCCTCTGTGCGCTTTTATTCAGAGAGCATTGCAGTTTTTCCAGGGTTTTTTTAGCTGTTTAATGCCTGTATACCAAAAGAAAGGCGTAAAGAACTTTTGCACATGTTTATCGTGGACTGAGAAAAATTGTTTTGATGTATGCATGACACACAATCGTTTATTGCTAATAAATAACTCTCAGGTTCATCTCTTGGGCCTCTTGCAAGCAAACAATATCAAATCTTTCAGAGGTTCAGCTTTTCCTTGCAGGAAGTCGGTGGATATTTGAGATGACTGTTTCTCTTGGGCTTAAACTCCAGCGCACGCAGACCACACCCCTTTTAAATGATTGACACTAACAAAATAGCCTACTACACAAATCTCAGAAACAGTATGCCACAAATGTCTTTGATGTAGATTTAATTTATTTCCAAATTGCAGCTGGAAAATAATAAAACATTTTTGGCGTTTATATAAAGGACATAATGTGTGCTATAAAAACCCCAGACGCTGTTTAAAATGTAATTTTGGTCTTTTTATAGCATGCATGCCTGAAATTCATCATGTTTGTAAAACTCAACTACATTTGGAAACCGTATAGATTTGTTTAGACCTTTTAGATTTTTTTTAATACAAATTTTTAAGTATATATATATATATATATATATTTATTATATACCGTCTGAAGCTGTACAGTGATATTTAAAAGGGACATTTCATAAGACTTTTTTAAGATGTCAAATAAATCGTTGGTGTCCCCAGAGTACTACATATGTGAAGTTTTAGCTCAAAATATTATGTAAATAATTTATATAGCAAGTTTAAATTGTCATTTAACATGCAAGTTTGCTGATCTTTGCACTAAATGGCAGTGCAGTGGTTGGATAGTGCAGATTAAGGGGTGGTATTATCCCCTTCTGACATCACAAGGGGAGCCACATTTCAATGACCTATTTTTTCACATGCTTGTGGAGAATGGTCTACCAAAACTAAGTTACTGGGTTGATCTTATTCACATTTTCTAGGTTGATAAAAGCACTGAGGACCCAATTATAGCACTTAAACATGGAAAAAGTCAGATTTTCATGGTATGTCCCCTGTAAATGCAAAATTATAAGATATATATGCAAATATATCTATTAAATAATTTTTTGTGATTACTCGTAAATCTGTGCACTTCAACGTTCTGTCAAGATGTTTTTTGTTATGTATCTCTGAAAAATCAGCTTGTTTTTTACATAATTGGAAATATAAACAGTGTCCTAATGCACGTTTGTCCACAGTAAACATTGATTTCGGAACAAGAAATGTCAGCTGTAGGTAATTTTCAGAAAAATCTTTTTTCGGTTTTCGGTGGCCAAACATTTTATCCAAACGCTTCTTTCTTTGTAAGTTGCCTGGCAACAGAAAAATTGTTCACGATTATAACCACAGAGGTCAACACATTTTCATTTCTTTCTTTTTATAGATCTGCATGAGTTTAACACGCAAGTTATTTTCAGAGAATGTTAATACATTTCAGTGTAGTGAATTTTTGTAACATCTAGCTCACATGACAGATCAGATAAAAATGCAAAGTGAAGTTTTAAAGTTAAGTGGCATTTTTGTAGCACTTTTTTTGTAAAAATAAAACATGAATTTCGTTTTGGCTATGCATGCAAAAAACTTGACCTCCAAGTGTCTGTGGTCTATAAATAAAGCTTGGTGAATTTGAACAATTTTACACAGTCTCTCTCTCTCTCTCTCTCTCTCACACACACACACACACACACACACACACACACACACACACACACACACACATAGGTACATAGTTCCACCTATTTTGGTCACTGGCCTTCAACACAATCATTACATACACACAATATGGTTCCCCTGATTAGATTGTAGTTTCCAGCGACAGGAAGTGACATACGTTTAAAACAACAGACATCCTGCTGTAATCTAAACGCAGCACAGTTCCCTTCTGTTTCATGAGACAAGCATGCATTATTATCTCCCATTACGTACAGGATCTCACAGCTGCGACACGTGAACGTCATATTAAAATTGTTCCCTTCTCACAGGGATGTGATTTTTCCGTATAAATACGGATTTCCGTATTTTCTGACCTTATCTTAATTATGTAAATCTGATTTTTGTGATGTGGAGTATCCGCGCGTTGTTAGTAGACGCACGCTTTGCCGTCATCCATCACGTATTCCAGATATTGGGTTTGTTTGAGTTCATACAACGCTGCAAGAACTTAGAAGCAGGTGACATCAAAGTATCACGAGAGTGATTTGAGAAATAATTTTCTGTGTTCTTGAGGATGCGCAGAGCGACTACATTCGGGACGTAAAGTTATAATTTGAGTATTAGACACAACACGCTGTAAAACATTATCACTGTATAGTTCTGAGGTGGCAATGATATCAATTAAAACAACATATATACATAGACTGACCTGAAAAGCTATTCCACGCTTGTAAGTCACATCGGTCTACTACTGTAAATACGTAAATGTAAACATGTTAAAATTATAAAATATTGCATGAAATACTGTAAATACAAATTGGTAAATGCTTGACGGATTGGCAGCAGTCCACGCAGTCACAAAAGAATTTTTTGGGAACGCAGAAAAATCATGCATGCATGAAACTAATTGCATCAATATTAATCAGTCAAGTAATCAGAAATAACTATTTATGTAGAAAGTTTATCATTTGCGTGTGTTTATAAGCCTTGCAAATGTTAATATTTAAGCGATTTTAGACTATTTGAGCGACAAAGATGCTAAAGTGAGCTGTTGCGCAAACACTCATGGACGAACTCAAAAGTCCACGCATGGAGACACGTGTTTCAAAAACTATGCAAACCCATAATTTCTTTGCACTTGAAGGTGTATACACACATTATCTTGTTTTACCACAGTCGTAGCAAGTGTTCTCATAAAAACTGTTGTTTATTATAAGTGAACAGTTCAGAAAGAAATCGGTTGTGTCAGTGTATTGATCCGCGCTTATCCGTTCTTAAAGGGACAGTTCCTTTTAAAAGAATTGCTTATGTTTGTGTCATTATGTTAATCAAACTACAGAAAACAAAAGGAAAATCACTTCTATAGCTTTAAAAAGATTAATGTTGCTATTTATTTGATTCTATTACTGTACCAAAAAGTTGTGTTGGGTCCCTTCCTTCTTTTTTGTCCTTGGCCAATCACATGCCTGTTCTCAACGATCTGTTTTGTGTATGACTTGTATTTTTACGCTACCATGTTGCATGTTAATATATTATTTGAAATTGCTTTAATAACTCTACCTTCTTAACTCTTTCCCTGCCATTGACAAGTTAACTTCTTAATTAAGAGAAAATGCTTCCCTGCCATTAAAGAGTTCTTGGCAATCCATGTTTCCGCTATTATCCACCAAATAGCGCTCTTACCCAACTTATAAAACCCGAAAGCAACCCCTTAGGGCAAACAGTTCAAACTCAGTGTATGTTTTGATCATCGCTCTGAATCTGATCTCTTTTAGAACTCTTTCACAAAAAATGCAATTATAACCTACTCATATTTGAGAGGTGAAAAAAGAAAACAAATGAAGATGGTCTGTTCTTTCATTTGATATATTGTATGTTTATATATTTAGAGAAAAACTGGCAACTTTTTTTAAAAACGCTGGCGGGGAAACGGTTAATAAATGCCTGGATTCCATATGCTCCATCAGTTCATGTCAGTCTAGTTTTTAGACAAAAAAAATTTAATTTAAGCAAATTTAAATCTGCCAATGGAATAAGAAAAAATTGTGTTTATAAAAAAAGGAAACTTATTTCAAGAAAATTTTTCTTATTGAAACGGCAGATTTTTTCTTTTAATTTACTTAAAGTTTATATTTTTGGCTTAAAACTAGACTTATTTTCCTAGGTCATTTTACTCATCAAGAAAATACATCTTAATTTAAGAATTTTTAGATATTTTTACTGAAAACAACACAAAAGGAGGAGATTTGCATTTTTGATTAAAGATTATGAGGGCACGTGAATTTTTACAAAGTAATGAAGCTCACAGATAAGTCAATTGTAAATTATATATTTTTATATTTAAATTATATGATTATTATATGAAATTAATGTGTGATGCCTTGCCCTGCCTCTGAATTCATTCTTCTGCTGGTAAAAGCAAGGCAGGGTGGAAAAAATTATTTGAAATAATATAATTACATTCACGCTCTACATTCACATTCACCTTTATCCAAAGCGCCGCAATATTTTGTAACCATTAATATACTAGCCTAACTTCCACAATCCATTTAAATCCCAGTGGATAAAATCATGTCTGGCTCATCATAATTTTCCCGGAATGCCGTGTTTCACTTGGAAGTACAACACAGTTTAAAAGGTAAATATGTTTGAATGCCGATTCATCTTGCTAAGCGCATTTTTTCGAGGTCACATTTGCGATCGAGCAAAAATTGTGATTTCAGCATCACTCAACATGGTTGTCTTTCCTGTTTGGTACTGAACCCTCAACCTTTATGATGGCGGCCTGTGTTGTTTAACTGATTGGCTGCCAGCGTGTTATTTTGACAGGTGCGCTGAATTCGTGCTTGCAGACAAAACAAAACCGAAATGAACCCAAACATCTGCATTCAAAACCAACCGTGAAACCCTCTTCAAGGATAGAAACTCATTTGTTTTGATTTCAGACCCATAAGGACAATGACGTTTTAAGAGAAACCCAAAACTCTTAAGACTTTACTACTGACTTTAGTATGCAGCTCCTCAACCACCTTTTATGACACAGAAATTATGCTGCCTGCAAATCGTGTGTTTTGTTGAGAAAAGAGGCATGCTGGTACTTTTTTAAAGCTACCTGATCTGACCAATAGATGATATCATTTTAAAGGACCGAAGTATTATAGAGGAGAGGTCCTCAACCTTATTTCAGGCCAATGATCCCTTAATGGAGAAGCAGGGACGTGTATCAAATTAAGACTGTATTTATTACATTATTTATAACACATAGTTTATGACGGTTATGTTACAAAGATAAAATTTTTTTTTTTGCATAATGCATCTGTGAAGTTTCAGCTCAAAATACCCCACAGATCATCATATATGTCAAAAATGCCCATCTTTATTTGGGAGCTAAATGTGCAGTTTTTGTGTGTGTACCTTTAAATGCAAATGAGGTAAAAAAAGACAGTGAGCGCTTTCAGTTAAAATAGGTCTGATTTCCGTAAAATACAGTATGAGACAATACTATCTAACGATTGAGAGATGTCGGACAGCGTACAACTCGCTAAGGGTGGAAATTATGGTAATGCTGGACTGTCAGTCAGTGACCGTGGGCGGGGCTTTACTAGTGTGACATCACATTGATAAGATAGTCGAAACAACATGTCTATTGAGACTGCTTTGCTTTAATGTGTACTTAAAGTGAAGGAGGGGGTGGATTTTATCATTGTAGGGTTTTTGTGTTCACACAATCCCAACACACATTTATGTCCAAAAACTTTATTTTAAAGTTTTTTATTAGTAGTATTTTACATAGTTATTGTTATCATTAAATGGCATTGGACCTTCATCTGATAATTTTCTTTTATTGGTACATGAAATCTATCTGTCCATTTTGCATGCGTTCTCAGCTTTCTGAAATATTGTAGTGTTTAATGGTCGCATGACATTCAAAGTAAACAAATAAATTTTTTGTTAGTAAGTGTTTTATTTAATTTATTTAATTAAAAAAATGTATTTCATGAATTATTTGTAATAATTTTTTTCATCAACTCATGAACCCCCTTTTGAGTTCCCCCACGAACCACTAGGGGTTCGCGAACCCCAGTTTGGGAAACCCAATGTTAGGGTATGTTAGTGCCTAAAATGCATATTTAAATATTTAAAGAAACATAAAATTTTGTGAGAATGTGAAAGTTTTTTGTTGAATTGATGAATAATAATCCATGTTTTTCTTTTCTTTTTCAGGTTCAGGAGATAAAAAACAACAATCAAAGAAATTAAAAATGAAGGAACGTAGAGAGAGATGGCTTAACAGTAAGTATTATTTGTGACCCTGCATATATATATATATATATATATATATATATATATATATATATATATATATATATATATATATATATAATAAAACCTTGATATATTTAATATTGACCGAGTAAATTTACGTCAAAAGACTAACATCAGTGTGAAATCAAACTTTGATGCTCAATCTTATAATCAATCAATATTAGATTATAAGACTTTAACCTGGATTTTACAGAAGGGGTCACTTTTCATCTTCAATCTGAAAGTTTTTTTTTTACCATAAAGCAAAACAATCATATCAATTAAACGTCTTAAACATACTGAAGGTCAAGTGCATGGTGCAGTTAATAAGATCATCTCTCCGGTTGACGGGAACTTTCGTCACGGATATGGCAGGATTGTTAACACCATACTGTGATTCTGACGCCTGTAATCGTTTCAGTCGATCGATGCGTCGTGTAACACAACTCGACCGAAGGCTTTTATAATTAGGATGTAATGAGACTCAAGCTGTAACCCAAGCCTGCAGACATCTCAGATTTACAGGAAATTAAAAAAAAGTGGGAATAAGTTGTTAATAGACACTGACCTATCTGTAAAAAAACTCAAGTAAATGTTGACTGCTACTTGTCAGGTTTATAAAAAGTGTGTATAGTTACATAAATAATAATGAGTAAGTGTTTGTTTGGAGCATTCGCCTTCAGAGAAATGTATTTTTGTGGGGCATTTTTGTGCCTTGTCCTTACCTTTTTGAGTCACATGCAAGACAAACATTGGTTTAGACAAACATATCCCATTAAGCATACGTTCATTATTGAGATGTCTGGATATCATCATGTTATATTAAAAAAGAAACAAACTAACTCTTTGTCGAGAAACAAAGAGGCATGTTTTTGGGTAACAATGACATGTTCTTTATGTTTGCAAAATGATATAGACCAAATGCCATGCATGGCTCTATGAAGATATTTTCCCATACTGTTTTCAAGCAGTGTAGTATTTTAGACCTGTCCTTTCTTCCCTATATGTATTTGTTTTTGTTGGATGGAGTAACCTTGTGTGGACTGGTTTCTGTCACTGAGGTTTGCTTGTAAATGGGTGACATTATTCAGTTCCCTCAGTAGTTTTTTGTCTGTGACATCACAGCCTAGGCATGAGACAAACATCGGAACATGCGGGTCCAGATATCCTTTCAGATAATTGTAATGACCATTGTAAACTATTACAAAGAATAAGTGCGGTGGCCATTATCAAAACTATGCATAAATTTGTTGATAAAATAATCATTTTATTGATTCTTAGCTGGTCAAAGTAGTTATTTAATAAGAATTTTATATTTTATTTGTGATCCGTTTTATTTTACACCTCAAATTTGCACTAACATACAAGTGTAACACAGCTAATTTTGCTTGCAAGTTTGCTAAATGATAAACCAGCAAGCGTGAAATTTAATTTGACCTTGTCTAGTACTTGTCTTTACCAGAAAACTAGGGCTGCGTAGCGATTAATCGCAACTAATCGTTTGCAGAATAAAAGTTTTTGTTTGCATCATATATATGTGTGTGTGTGTGTACTATGTATAATAATTATGTAAAAAATAAAAATAGATACACATGCATGTGTCATTTTATTTATATATAATAAAAATTATATATAAATATAAAAATGTATATACACATGTAAGTATTTCTTAAACATATGTGTGCATGTGTGTGTACAGATTTATTATTATTACACATTTATTAAACTTTTATTCTGCAATCGATTAGTCGCAATTAATCGCTATGCAGCCCTACAAAAAACTGCAAGTTAGTCCATGATCTGTTTAACTTGAAGTTTGTTTTATCGTCTCTAGAGATCAGTTCGATAAAACTGGAGCGTGAACAGAAGGTGGCACAAGCACGGAGGAAAGCCACGCCCGTCGTGGGGGACATGAGGCTGCTGGCAGATGCCCTTCCTGAACTCTCCCAGCTCCTTCCATCCCTAAAAACTCTTGCTGGCTCACACCGGAAAAATAAAGGGTTAGTACATGCCACATTTCTTTGTTAACAGATCAAACACTTACAAAACCTACCCAGTCTCACGAGGTTTCGTGATATAGTCACTTAATTTCCATGTTTTTTCGTGATCGTAACGAATTCCTGTTTTCGTGTGATTATCACGTATTGGTTACTCAACTGCTTTTTCCTATTTTTAAACCATTGTCGCTTCGGTTTAGGGTTAGATTTGGTGCTTGCATTAGTGTGTCACTTTATACTTTGGTTTATACTATTCTTTCTGATTTATTTTTTATATGTCACCTGGCGTTAGGGTTAGAGTTGGGTTTGGGTAAGGATGTCATTTTATGTAAATCTAACTCTAAACCGAAGCGACAATGGTAAGAAAATAGGACAAAACAGTTGAGTAACCAATACGTGATAATCACACGAAAACAGGAATTCGTTATACGATCACATAAAAAAACGCGGAAATTCGTGATAATATGACGAAAAAAGAATCAAAAAATTACGTGCCTATATAACGAAATTTCGTAAGACTGGGCTGTCCAAAACACTTCAGTTCATAAATATTGAGCAGATGTTCTGTTTTACAAATATTTTTTAAGATAAATGTTATAATAATAACATTTATTATTTAAAATAATTTTTTTCGTCTCAGTTTGGTTAAGAAGAAGCCGGAACCTACAGACTTCGGCCTGATGAAACCAGCGCAGAAACGAAAGCTACTGTAAGATAATCCCAGCTATTTAAAGGGATACTTCACCGATTTAGCATTCAGCTTTGTATCTGTAGAAACCCGGCATTACTGAATGACCATGTTTCCCTCCATCATTTCCCCCTGAGAGGAGAGATATCTGCATTTTGGTTCTGCAAAAAAGTCCTCCGATGATGCAAAAATCGTCATATTACATCATCGGAGGACTTTTTTGCAGAACCAAAATAAAATCGGTGAAGTATCCCTTTAATATCCATATGTCAATAATGTCCATTTGTGAAAAATCTGGTGACTAATAGGGAAATCTCTTAAAACCTGTCAAAATATGTCCAGGACACACCAAATGAAAATATTTTAAAGGACTAATACAACTTTGATGGTGTAATTTTGTTTTTATTACAATGATTTTAAAATACGGTAAGATACCGCTTTTAAAATTTGCAACGTATATAGATTTTTTGGAATTGTTGGGTTTAAAATGACAGATGTTTGATTAACAGGTTTTTTGAGATTCACCCAAATATTTTAAAAGGTTTTAGAGCATGAAAACTTCTTGTTTACTTGGTGGTGAGCCTTCATGGTTTTATTGTAAGCAGGTTCTTCAATTATAAGTTGAAACCGGTTGTTTTTTCATTCTTGTTCTAGTGAGACCGAGATATCTCACTTCAGTGAAGCCATGAAAAACCCAACCTTCAAGACCAACCCCTTGGCTGCGATTGGCGAACATTTACGCAAAAGACTCAAACAAGAAGACGAACAGAGTTAACTCAACTCGTGAGCGCCCTCCTACGGTTGGAATAGAAAAACTGTATCTCGTATATTGTAATTGTAATTGTGGTATACCTAAACAAACAAGGACGAGCTGCACTGGTAGAAGTTGCCGTATTTCTTTATTATTAAAAAATGAAAACCAAGAAATGTTCTGGCACTACATAAACACTATGGAAAACATAACCTAATGAATTTATTGCAGTTTGAGTATAATTTAATAAACAAGTCTTCAGTGTTGAATGAATTATCTGCTTCTCTGGACTTACGCTTTAATTATCATGTTATCAGATGTTTAATAAGTGTTTTTTACACAGGTCCACAGGCTCATGGGAAAATAAAACTGGAATAGGAAAATAGGACATATTTGTGGTATTATTAGCGGTGCAATAACTACTTAAAGGTGCAGTGTGTAATTTTTTAAAAAGATCTCTTGACAGAAATGCGAAATAATATTCAAAACTCTATTATCAGGGGTGTAAAAGGCCTTTTTTATAATAAACCGTTATGTTTTTATTGACTTAAAATTAGAAGTTTTTATTTACATACACAGAGGGTCCCCTTTCGTGGAAGTCGCCATTTTGTGCCGCCATGTTTCTACAGAAGCCCTTAATGGACAAACTTTTTTTACTAAGTTGTCTCCGTCCATGACTTGTTTTTCTGGTGGCGGCTACCATAGCTTCTCTATGCGTTTCAAAAGCTAGGGGTAAGCAGTGGACTGAGCCGTTGGTTGCAATTCGCAACCTCACCACTAGATGCTGCTAAACTATACACACTGCACCTTTAATTACTTAAATATTTAATTCAGACCCAGTCTAAAGTATTTTCCTGTTGTTTAAATTATCATTCACTGTTTGTGAATGATACCCGTTACTCTTTTAAGTGCTCGCTTTAAGATTTTCACACAGTGGGCCGAATTACTGTATATTCTTCTTGGAATGTAATAAACAGAGTTTAGGTTTATTTTATTAATTTAATCGAACAGCCCTCCAAATTCACTTTTATTCTATTGAGAAAAGTGGCCAAAGAAAAGAAATTCATATGTCGAGAGTGTTATCATTTTTTGAATTGCTTTGAACAACACCCTTAATACAGTAACTAGATTTTTGAGGTTATCCAAAGAAAATACTGATAAGAATGTAGGTTTAAATTTTTTATATTTTTCACCCACACAATATTATCAGAGTGTGCTTTTACCATTTGTCCTTATTTCAATTATTAAAGCTACAGAGTCAAATACATTGAATTGTAGAATTTTTTAGAAGTTTCTGCTTTAATATGTTATTTTATTTTACTATTCAATGCATTAAGCATCATAAAAAAGTACAATTAAGTACGTTTGATAATGTGTAAAACAACGTATTTTTAAAATGCACTGTTGCTCAGAAATAAGCAATTTCACTTGAATATACGAGAAAAATAAGACGCCACATTTTTTGGGGTATACAAAAACGATTGTCAGTTACGAGAATTTAATGCAAAGTTGGCTAAATTTAAATGATGTCGCAATCATTTAATTTTTTTATGCCAAATTATTTTCCTTTAGATTTTCAAATCGAGTCAAATATTTACATAAGATTAACCCCTATAAACGAGCTTAATTGCTTTATTGTCGCATTTGCTCATATTCCTTAAATCACACATTTATAATTTATAAAAGTAATATCTTATGATTCTTGTGTATGTGTAGTAAGCAAAATTAGATGGATTATTCTCAAATAATAGCAGTGCTTCTAAAATGATGCATTGCCTGTTATATAAACCAATATGCTTCAGTGTATGGGGGCGGTCTGTGCTCGCGTGCTGCATTGTGATGCCTCCTCATCACCACATCTTCATCCATCAGTGGGTCGGATGCCTAACCATCCCAATTCCCCCTCATATGAGTCACACTGGTGCCCACCCGCTGCCTGATTTACACACACAGGGTCAGTAGCATCGTCAGCTTTTTTGTGTCCACACAACTTCATGACTCTTTTGGTATTTGTGCAGGTTTGAGGGGCCCGATGAGTCAGTCTCTTTATAAGGGGGCTTTCAATGTACACCGTGATAGTCAAGCATACATACATGATGTGATTTTGTAAAAAAAGTGTTATACTTATTACATGTAGCAGTATAGTGTTTTGTAATATAAACATATATACAGCTGCCCCAGCCCCATGTATTTGGGCACTTTAGCCACAGCTAAATGTATGATATCATTTTAATAGGTTTTAATTTTATTTAATAAATAAATTGTAATTTAATTACTAAATCTGTGCATAAATGTTTGGTTGTGCTGCCTTTTTTTAATAAATTCCATTTTTACATGAAAAATACTGTAGTACATGTTTACCGTAGTAAACTAGTAAAAATCTTCATTTTAGATGCTATAGTTTAAAAAAAACACTTTACCATAGTAGGTAGATATTAAAGTATACTACAATTTTTACTAGTTTATTAATTAATACTACAGAATGCTACAGTATACATTGCTAAAATGTAGCAATTATTATAATGTACCACAGTATAATACAATTTTGTTACAGTTTACTATAATAAATACTAAATTATACCACAGTATTTTTCATTATAGGTATATTAAGGCTATATATTTATTAAAATTATTATTTTTTAGTGCGTTTTTTTGTCCAAATACTTTCAGGCGTATTATATTGTACTATAATCTAAAATCATACAAATAAAAAAAAATCATTTTTGTTGTACATTACACTTGACAGCTTTGCAAATCTGTAAATTTCTCAAAATGAATAAAACCGTCAACTCTCCTTCTTAACCAATCAGCGCGATCGCACGGCCTGTCAAACTCTAATCCACCAATCAAGCGTCAGATGGTATAACATCCCGCCCACTCACTGGCCAATCAAGTGTCGTGTTTGTGGTTTGTCCTCCGCTACATTGCTTTATTCTGTATCGCAGAGGAAAGCACGCGACGCGACGTGATTCATTGTACGACATGAGATGATGCTCTGCACGCGTTAGCACATCTTTACGACATAGTCTTTTCATTTCTTTTTATTTCTTATTTTGCGCTTTATTGGAGTCATTATATTTGTCCAGATTCGCCTCCAACTGGTATTAAAATTCAACAACCTGCTGTAAGTATTTTCGCCATTATTTACCTCAAAATATCGTACGTGTATACATTTTCTTTTCATTCCCTTGTGTTTTAGCAATGCATTGATACGCATGCATTAAATAAAGGACGGAATGTAATGAATGGACAATTATGTCGTTCAGCATCTAAATCGGAAGACATACGATGTTACATTTGTCTCAACAGATCTTGTTTAACAGTATTCAATCAAATCCATCACATCCTTGATGTTTTATTTGGTTTAAAAATGTGCATTAAAACCAATACTGACTGACTTTTTGCTAGATGTGCTCCTGTGAATGGGACAGCTGTCCTAACTAACTGTAATACTAATATATCTGGTATTTAGCCCTGGTTTAATAAAAAATATGCTATATTAATATTTTAAAGATAAAATTCTGACATGTTTCAGTATTATACTGCGGTAAAAATAATTCCCAAATCTCTTTGCTGGGTCTCAGGAGGTTGTTGGTACCTGTAGATATATTTGTCAAAGCTCCAGGTTTGATTTTGTTTTTTGTTTAAATTCCAATCATGGTTTGTTTAGTAAAACAAACGAAACCCTTTGCCCGGGCGAGTGGGAATACTGCAAGAAATGAGGGAAGCAAGGATGTGGTATGGTTGATTAAAAAAAGCAAAAAAAGCACAAACAAAAGTCATACTGTGAAATGTAAAACATGTACAATCTTGTTTAGTTTTAATCAAAGTGTGCGTATCGTGGGTTGATAAAATAACTAATAACTAACCATATGTATATGAAAAAACTTTGACAAATGAATTCAAGTTGTTTGTGCTTTTAAAATCCAGAAATACAAATTGATCTAAGCATTACACTTTTAAAGCAAACTCTTTAAAATCTTTTTTTCCTGTGGTAAATGTAGCAACAAATACGCATTTTAATGGTGCATGTTTGCATGTTAAAGTCCTAGTTTAATCTGAAAAAGGTCATACAAGTGAAATCCTTGATCTTCATAATAAAAATCTTTTAATACAAAATTCTAGTTTATTTTAACCTGTGATGATTAAAAGAAAAGGTACTTCTCTTAAAATAGGATCCATATAACCTCATCCATACATTAGCGTTGTTTTTTCTTTTATTAAGATTAAATCTATGACTTTTATTTTGAATATTTTTTTTTGCATGACTCTTTTGTTGTCTTTTCTAATGGTGTCCACCTGTGTTCTGTTTGTCAATTAGTGTGTGAGTATATATAAATTTTGTGTTGCCGTAGGGTTTCAGCGAGGTTTTATGGTCACATCTTGTTTTAGTTACTAGTTTGTCACTTTTTCAATATGTTTACTTAATCTGAGCCATTTTTGTTGCATGCAAAGTCATAATAATAAACTGTAAGAAAAAGAAATGTACTAATATGGATTTCTGAGATACCAATATGAACCCTTTTGGTCCAAACTTTACATTAAGAAAGGTTACCGCTCCAGTGACAGCTGAGGTACATATTTTTTTTGGACAGGGTATATATGCATGATCAAAATCATATGGTGTTTAGATTTTAGAGAGTTTAGGACCTTGAACATAACCAATAGGATAATTACTAAGTTTAAACTGGAATATTATCATACTTCTTATACTATTGTTGCAGTAGATAATTTGATAATCTTAATCTACTACATTGGCCAAAATGTGCAATAACCAAAGTATCCTATGTTGGATATTATATCCCACAATGCATCATGATTGACCTTTCATTGTCATTGTAGTGAATGTATCATGGGCGAAAAGAAGTGTTATTGAGGGTACAGGGATTATAAAGACTAGGGTGTATTATTTTTTTTATCATGTTGTTCGAACTCACAACCTTTTGTGCTGCTAATGCAATGCTTGACTAGCACGGAGCTCCCCAAAATGTGTGACAGGTTTAAGTGGCTTGTTTGAGTGTCCCAACTAGCCTGAAAGTCGAGTTTTTTGTAATCAGAAATCAAGTTTTGTCTAAACTGAGACTTGGATTGTCTAAAATATAACAATAATAGCTGTTTTTTATTATTTTATTATTATATGTCATTCGTTATCAACGTCTTTTCAATGCGAAATTGTACTTTTTTTAGTTTTTGCATAATATTGATGTTGTTTGTTGCTTACACACAAAAGGCAAACCGTTTATTAAATTCAAAATGAGGTCTTTGCTTTCATCGATTGTTTTAGCCGCTCATAAAAGTTTCGTGAATGAAATGCGTGTGTGATTGGCGCAGTTAAATCCCGAGCTGCACGATGGGATACCACAGCTTTTATTTTTAGCTTAACTGTGAATGTTAAACGTGCGACGGCCGTAACCAGGGCAGATGAGGTGAGAAGTCGTAAAAAATGATTGGCAACAGCCAGCACTTTCTTTTTTATAAATGATTTCAGAAACATAAAATGTGACCCTGGACCACAAAACCAGTCATAGGTCGCACGGGTATATTAGCAATAGCTGACAATACATCTAATTGGAAATTGATCAATGAAATTTATGAAATTTAAAAAAATTGACCCTTATGATTGGTTTTGTGGTCCAGGGTCACAAATTCTTAACATTTGAAAGCCAGATCGAATTGTAGATATTTGACTCTCAACTCTTGAACTTAGCTCAGTTGGTTGAGCATTGCATTAGCAGCACAAAGGTCATGGGTTAATTACCATGCAACATACATAATAATTAAATGTATAGCACTTTTAGTCACTTTGGATAAAAGCATCTGCCAAATGCGTTAGTTAATGTAAGTATAGATTGACTCAATCAATAATGTGGTGGTTTAAGGCGGAGCTACATGTTTGTCCAACCAATGGCTGCCGAAAGATGAATCTGTCATTCTGTACTATTTAATGGGAATTTCCTATATACAGTGTGTGTAGTTTATTCATGATAGACGAAGTTTTGACTCCTGAGTGTTAAAGGCACGTCAGGACAGGATCAATCGTCTCTGTAGGTGTGTATGTGTATGGGGGTCTTATCACAGCAGGAGGTGTTTTATTGGGTGTGTGGCCTCACTTAAAGGCAGCGGTGTGTTTTGAAGACATTTCAAAGCAGGTTTTCATTAATTCTCATTGGTTTACAAGGCTTTTGTTGGCACATACTGCAAGTTATTATCTGAAATCTTTGTCAGTAAACGTTATAGATCTGTTCTGATTTAGTGTTCCTGCCGCTCAACTGGTAGAGGATTGCATTAGCAGCAAAAAGGTCATGGGTTCGACACCCATATACAGATACGATATTTGGTAGGACTCACATTGTGATAATTTTTTATTTATTTATATTTTTCCTTGCGTATTGCAATATGAAATACTCGATGACTTGAAACACTTTCTTCTTCCTTTTCTTCTCCTTCTCCTTCTCCTTCTTCTACTCCTCATCCTCCTTTTTCTTCTCCTTCATCTACTTCTTCTTCTCCTCGTCCTTCTCATCCTTCTTCTTCTCCTCCTCCTCCTTTTCCTCCTTCTTCTTCACCTTCTCCTCCTCCTTCTCTTCTTTCTTCTCCTCCTCCTTCTTCGTCTCCTTCTTCTTCTCCTCCTTCACCTCCTTCTTTGTCTTCTTCTTCTCCTTCTCGTCCTCCTCCTCATTCTTCGCCTTCTCATTCTTCTCATCCTCCTATTTCTCCTCCTCCTCCTTCTCCTCCTTCTTCTTCTCCTCCACCTTCTCCTCCTTCTTCTTCTCCTCCACCTTCTCCTCCTTCTTCTTCTTCTTCTTCATCTCCTTCTTCTTCTCCTCCTCCTTCCTGTTTTTCGTCATCTCCTTCTGCTTCTTCTTCTTGTCCTCCTTCTCATTCTTCTCCCTCTTCGTCTTCTCCTCCTTCTTTTTCTCCTCCTCCTCCTTCTTTTTCTTCTTGTCCTCCTTCTTATTCTTCTTCTTCGTCTCCTTTTTCTTTTCCAACTACTTCTCCTTTTCCTTCCTCTTCCCCTTCCACTACTTCTCCTTCTCGTCCTCCTTCTTCTTCTTTTCCTTCTTCTTCTTCTGCTTTTCCTCCTCCTTATTATTCTTCTTCGTTTCCTTTTTCTCCAACTACTTCTCATTTTCCTTCCTCTTCTCCTCCTCCTCCTTCTCCTCCTTCTCCTTCTTCTTCTTCACTTCCTTCTTTTCCTCCACCTCCTTCTCCTCCTCTTTCTAATTCTTCTCCCTCTTTGTCTTCTCCTGCTTCTTCTTCTCCTCCTCCTTCTTCTTCTCCTCCTCCTTCTTCTTCTTATTCTTTGTCTCCTTTTTCTCCAACTACTTCTTTTCCTTCCTCATCTTCTTCATCTCCTTCTTCTCCTCCTCCTCCTTCTCTTTCGTCTTCTCCTTCTTCTTCTGCTTCTTCTTCTCCTCCTCCTTCTCGTTATTCTCCCTCTTAGTCTTCTCCTCCTCTTTCTTCTCCTCCTTCTCCTTCTTCTTCTTCTTCTTCTTCTTCTTCTTCTTCTTCTTCTTCTCCTCCTTCTTCTTATTCTTCTTTTTCTCCTTTTTCTCCCACTACTTCTCCTTTTCCCTACTCTTCTTCTCCTTCTACTCTTTCTTCTTCTCCTCCTCCTCCTTCTCCTCCTTCTTCTTCTTCTTCTTCTCCTCCTCCTTCTTCTCCTTCTTCTTCATCTTCTCCTTCTTCTTCTGCTTCTTCTTCTCCTCCTCCTTCTCATTATTCTCCCTCTTAGTCTTCTCCTCCTCTTTCTTCTCCTCCTTCTCCTTCTTCTTCTTCTCCCCCTCCTTCTTCTTATTCTTCTTTTTCTCCTTTTTCTCCCACAACTTCTCCTTTTCCCTACTCTTCTTCTCCTTCTACTCTTTCTTCTCCTCCTCCTTCTCCTCCTCCTTCTTCTTCTTCTTCTCCTCCTTTTTCTCCTTCTCCTTCATCTTCTCCTTCTTCTTCTGCTTCTTCTTCTCCTCCTCCTTCTCATTATTCTCCCGCTTAGTCTTCTCCCCCTCTTTCTTCTCCTCCTTCTCCTTCTTCTTCTTCTTCTTCTCCTCCTTCTTCTTATTCTTCTTTTTCTCCTTTTCCCTACTCTTCTTCTCCTTCTACTCTTTCTTCTTCTCCTCCTCCTCCTCCTCCTTCTCCTTCGTCTTCTCCTTCTTCTTCTTCTTCTTATTTTCCTCCTTCTTCTCATTCTTCTCCCTCTTAGTCTTCTACTCCTCTTTCTTCTCCTCCTTCTCCTTCTTCTTCTCCTCCTTCTTCTTATTCTTCATTTTCTCCCAGTACTTCTACTTTTCCCTACTCTTCTTCTCCTTCTACTCTTTCTTCTCCTCCTCCTTCTCCTCCTTCTTCTTCTTCTCCTCCCCTCCTTCTTCTCCTCCTCATCTTCTTCTCCTTCTCTTTCTCCTTCTTGTTCTTCGTCTTCATCTCCTTCCTCTCCTTCTTCTTTTTCTTCTTCTCCTACTCTCTCATTTCTTTCATTTCCTCTTTATGTTCCTTTTAGTTTAAACCAACACAAGCACTTTTGTCACCCCTTAGACAGCTAAGCTTTCTTTTATATCAATCATTTCTTTATCAGTATCTTCTTGACGTATATATTTTATGCTCTTTTCTGGTATGCTCATACTGTACTCCTTCATCTTCATCGCTGTATTAGAATGAATCTTATGGGAATACTACAGTTACTGCTAAGCTCTCGGTGTCTGAGATCAGGTTGACGTAAGGTCGGGGGCCAGCGTCACTTTAACAGATTCATTGATGTTTTCTGTCTCAAATAATTTCTCAAGTGTAAAAAGATCTGTAACAGTAACTTTTTGCTTTGAAGTTTTGATATATATTCGTCTTATTGTGGTCAGATATATGATCTAACCCCCATTTGAGAACCACAGATCTAACCCATGTATTTTTCTACAATTAGTAACAACAACAAAAAATACACTGGTGGTACCGCAGTATAGTGTTGGTATCAAATAGTCTTTCAAGGGAATAAATTATTAATTTATTCTTGTTTTATACATTTTTAAAAGTAACACATTTGTTTATGTAAGATACATGCATGCAAAAAAGTAGGCAGAATTAGCTTTAAAAATTCTTTCTATTTGCATGTAATGCTTTGAAAAGATTGCTAAAGCAGTTTGTATCAATAAAATAATAACGCAATAATGAAATAATGTTGCTGCCGTTTTAAAGGGCACCTATTATGCAAAATCTAAAAGGTGTTTAGACATAATGTGTGTTGGCAGTGTGTGAACACAACCACCCTACAATAAAAAAAATCCACCCACTCCTTGTTTTTAATCCCCATTAAACCAAACTACTCTCATTAGACATTCTGTTTTGATTCTCTTATCAATGTGAGGTCCCATTGATAAAGCCCCGCCCACTTACAGTCCTACCATAGTTTCCACCTTGGTTATCTCTGTTGAGCTGAAACTTCACAGACACATTCTGGGCACACCTTATATTACATCTTATAAAAAGGCCATAATAGGTGCCCTTTAAATTAAAAGTATTATTTTAACCCCCGTCTAAATAAACCTTCACCTGATTTGACATCAATGTGAGATACAGTATATGATGGTTCAGTCTGTGTACACAGCCATCTGCTGGCTGTTTGTGGCAGGTACATTATTCTTTAGTGAGATGTGTGTATACTTCCATCTACTGGATAGTTTAAGATGTTGCAATATGTGATCCTGGACCACAAAATCAGTCATAAGGGTAAATAACAAAAATGATTCTGAAAGCTAAATAAATAGGATTTCCATTGATTTCCATTTGTTAAGATAGGACAATGCTTGAAAATCTGAAATCTGAGGGTGCAAAAAAATAAAAAAATATTGATAATATCGCCTTTAAAGTTGTCCAAATTAAGTCTTTAGCAACACACATTACTAATAATAAATACATTTACAGTAGGAAATTTACAAAATATATCTTCATGGAACATGATCTATACTTAATATCCTAATGATTCTTTGCATTTAAAAAAAACATAATTTTGACCCATACAATGTATTGTTGGCTATTTCTACAAATATACTCATGCTGCTGATGACTGGTTTTGTGGTCCAGGGTCACATGTGTCATTGTTTTTTCATATTAATACATTTTTGTATTCTCCTGCGACTGTTGAAAGTAATGTTTATGAACTTGGGATGGTTGAAATAAAACTGCCTTATTTTATTACAGGTCACTCGGCACACTGAGCATCTGAAGAAAAGCAGTGAAGAAAACATACAGGTGTGTATTATGACCTGACACACACACACACACACACACACACACACACACACACACACACACACACACACACACACACACACACACACACACACATACAGACACAGAGTCCACAAGAGGGAGCCAGAGGATTGATAATGAGATTTCAATGAAGAGTTTGCATAAACCTATATGACTTTCTTAATACAAAAGGAAAATTATTGAAAACGTCGCTATTTTCTTCATAGTGATGTTAGTTAAGTTTTTTAAGAATAACAAAAATACTACATTATTAATTAATATAAATGCATCAAATGACTGGTAGTAGCTAAATTAACCCTTAAATGCATGAATTTTTGAGGGTCTTTAGGGATCAAAAGTCTGGAAACACTTGAGTGAAATGTTTCTCATGATCTTAAAAAGTTTTTAAATGCTTGAAATTACTTTTGTTAATAGAAATATACTTGAGGCATTCTTTCAATTCTTTCATTTTTTTGGAAAAAGATGATATGCTGAAAAAAAATCTATTTTGCATGCACAATTTCAATATGAACTCATCAAATTTACACAAATTCAGATTATTTTATAATCTACATTAATTTTACAGCTCCATACTCTTAATGGTCACATTACACACGCTGTTGTTATTGTTATGTCTTATGTCATGTTAGCTTCACAAACAACAACAAACTTCTTTGATGGCTTTGATTTCCTGTCAGCTCTTGGTTGGTGTGTGCATGCACTATTCCGGTTTAAGTGCCCATATAAGGACTTCCACTGTACTTCCTGAACTGAAATTGCCCATAAAAGAAATAAAGCAAGTTACGTTTGAATCTTTTATGTTAAAAAAAAAACTTTTTGAAACTTGTACGAAACCTAGCGAAGTGCATCTGGCACAGAAATACTCCGCCATACGTTTTTTGACACTTTGCCAATGTTTAGCATGAGAAAACAAACACTTAAACTGTGTCATTATGTCAGAATGCATAAAATAGCTTTAGATCCCCCCTTTTAACTCTTTTACTGCCATTGACGAGTTATCTCGTCAATTAAGAGAAAACATTTCCCTACCAATGACACTTATCTGAAGAGTTTTTACATTAGTCTGTAATTCTGCTATTATCCACTAAATGAAGCTCTTACCCAATTTATAAAAAAACTGAGGCTAATTTAAATTAATTTTTGTTTTGATCATCGTTCTGAATCTGATTTCTTAGCAAAATTCCTTTACAAAAATTCAATTATTTCCTGAAAAACTATTTTTGAAAAAACCTACCCATATTTAAAAGGTTATAAAAAGAGAACAAATGAAGATAGGATGAAACTTTTTTCCTCGTTTTGTTAGTTTATTTGTTTGAAAGCACACTGAAAAAAATATTCATTCAATTTACACATTTTTGTGGTTGCAATCAATTTATTAAACAAAAACAAAATGTGAAAAAAAATACAATTTTTTTTTGTTTAATTATAGCTTAAATTAAATGAAAATTGAATGAATCACTTTTTTTTGTCAGGGTTTGATATATTTGTATGTTTATATATTTAGAAGAAAATTTTCCTGGAAGGCATTTTGTGAAACATTTAGTAAAAATCACAAAAAATGCTGGCAGGCAACTTAAAAAAAAAGGCTGGTGGGGAATGAGTTAATGCATTTGAATAATTGTCCCATTTTTTCGATTTCTCCCAATTTTATGAGACTCTGTTGATATTTAAATAAAACAACGACTGGCAACTATGCAAGTATATTTGTGTTGGTGTAAAAGGATTAGTGGAGTTCACACCTGGTTGCATTCCACCGGCACCCATATAACAGTCCAGACAGCCCCACCCCTTTCTTCATAAATACACAACACTTTCCTCCTCCCTTTATGTCCTCCACGTCTCTCGTTCTCATTCTTCACTCCTGAAGTTGACTCCCGATCAGCAGAGAGAGAGAAAGCGAGTACAGTTTTTGTATTATGGCTCAGTCTCAGAGTTGGACTCAAAACATGGGCACCTATTACTCCCTCGTCCGTAGGAGATTTAAGAGAAGACGCAAAAAACGCTCGGAACGAAAAGGTAAACTGTGTGGCGGTTGAGAAATATGAAATATTTGAAATATTTTTTTTAGATACCAAACGTTTTTTACTATATGAATGCCTTACTGTAACTGGTGTGTTTTGCGGTGGACGTAACGTTTGTTAGGAGTTGAGTGGGCTTTGTTTCAGTTTGTTAATGTGCTGTTTATTATTATTTTTGACATTATCTGATTATTTATTGTGTTGTAATAGACACATATTAAAAAAATTATAAGTTGTTTTGTTGTATAAATGCATTTTATAGCTCTAATATATTTGATTTGTTTTTATAAATTTCTGTATGTCTTTTCTTTATGTCCGTCATCTCAAAAAATTATTAATAATATAAAAATATAAATAATTCATATTTCTCATTTTTGTGCAAATTGGGAGTCAACACAGACTAACAAGTGTCAAAATTAAATCTGCTTCTTGGTCTTCTAAGCCACTTCTTAGGGTTTTTGTGCCAGGTTTAGATGTCTCTCTCTCTCTCTCTCTCTCTCTCTCTCTCTCTCTCTCTCTCTCTCTCTCTCTCTCTGTGCTGAAGGCAGCAGATAGCAGGTTCACTCCCGACAGCTTTTCATGTGTGAAGTTTAATCTCCTCTCATTAGAACGGCCACTTCACGCCGCTAATCTCTCACCATGGTTACGCCGTCTGCAGTCCGAGTATCGACCACACTGTGTAGTGTTGACTAGTTGAAAGATGAGCGATTGAGTTTGCGTTTAGGCTTAAAGGATTTCGTTTGGATTTAGGGATAAATATTACAATGACTTCTGTCAAATGCGTTGCTAAAATTGTCACTCCAAAAAAATAAATGCTGGGTTAATTTTAACCCATGGTTGGGTAAAATATGGAAGTTTCCTTGCGTAATTTAACCCAACAATTGGGTTTGTCCATATTTTACTCAAATCAAACACCTGTATTTTCAGTGAATATATCACTTTTAGTTTCTTGTCACTTTGATACTCTGGTGGATGACTGATGCACACCCTAACAAATGTATTGCTCAATTCAATTCACATTTATTTATACGCTCTAAAAAATGCTGGATTATTTTCATCCCAGCGTTGGTTCAGATGGGGCGAACCCAACCCATTGAGATGTAATTTAATCCCGGGTTGTTTCAACCAGAATGCTTGAAAATGTTTTAACCAATTGTTGGGTTAAATATAAAAAAATTCTGAGTTAATTTAACCCACAGGCTGGGTTTGGCCCTTTTTGAACCAAAGCTTTTTTAACTGTATAACGTTCGTCACAATTTTTTATTTCTGCAAAGTAGAAATAATTTACAATTTAAATGCATTGTATTATTGGAAATCTTTCGTAAGACGTACGTTAGTGATGTAGTCTCAAAGACGTACCTTAGTGATATAGTCTCAAAGATGTACATTAGTGATATAGTCTCAAAGACGTACGTTAGTGATATAGACTCAAAGACGTACGTTAGTGATGAAGTCTCAAAGACGTACGTTAGTGATATAGTCTCAAAGACGAACATTAGTGAAATAGTCTCAAAGACATACATTAGTGATATAGTCTCAAAGACGTACGTTAGTGATATAGTCTCAAAGATGTACGTTAGTGATGTAGTCTCAAAGACGTACGTTAGTGATATAGTCTCAAAGACGTACGTTAGTGATATAGTCTCAAAGACGTACATAAGTGATATAGTCTCAAAGACGTACGTTAGTGATGTAGTCTTAAAAACTTACGTTAGTGATTTAGTCTCAAAGACGTACGCTAGTGATGTAGTCTCAAACACGTACGTTAGTGATGTAGTCTCAAAGACGTAAGTTAGTGATATAGACTCAAAACGTACTTTAGTGATATAGTCTCAAAGACGTACGTCAGCGATGTAGTCTCAAAGACGTACGTTAGTGATGTAGTCTCAAAGACATACGTTAGTGATTTAGTCTCAAAAACGTACGTTAGTGATGTAGTCTCAAAGATGTACGTTAGTGATGTAGTCTCAAAGACGGATGTTAGTGATATAGTCTCAAAGACGTACGTTAGCGATGTAGTCTCAAAGACGTACGTTAGTGATGTAGTCTCAAAGACGTACGTTAGTGATATGGACTCAAAGACGTACGTTAGCGATATATGCTCAAAGACGTATGTTAGTGATATAGTCTCAAAGACGTACGTTAGCGATATAGTCTCAAAGACTTACGTTAGCGGTATAGATTTAAAGACCTACGTTGGCGATATAGTCTTGAAAACATACGTTAGCGATGTAAGTCTCAAAGACGTACGTTAGTGATATAGGCTCAAAGACGTACATTAGCGATATAGGCTCAAAGACGTACGTTAGTGATATAGTCTCAAAGACGTACGTTAGCGATGTAGTCTCAAAGACGTACGTTAGTGATATAGTCTCAAAGACGAACATTAGCGATATAGTCTCAAAGATGTACTTTAGCGATGTAGTCTCAAAGATGTACTTTAGCAATGTAGTCTCAAAGACGTACATTAGCGATGTAGTCTAAAAGACGTATATTGGCGATATAGACTCGAAAAGTATGTTAGCGATATAGTCTCAAATACGTACATTTGCGATGTAGTATCAAAGACGTACGTTAGCGATATAGTCTCAAAGAGGTACATTGGCAATATAGACTCGAAAACGTACGTTAGCGATAAAGTCTCAAAGACGTGCATTAGTGATATAGTAGTGCTATATATAAGAGTGCTTCTTTACAATATAGTAAAATATGGTAAAAAATATGGTATACCTTGTAATGCAATGCATAAATGTAAATGTAAGATTTGAGATAAGCAAATGCTTTCCAGCATTAGTCGGTCTTTCTTTGCTTACATAATCCCCTTTTATAAAGACAACGGTCAATCTCTTTATTTGTGTCATTCAATTTGTAGTTTGCTGCCTCCCTAACTGATCTTAAAGCTTCTTGCATACTATATATTGCTAAACATTTGACAGGTATGAATGCGTAAGGAATGTTTGTGATCTGCGTTGTTTTATAATTTAATATTTAATGTAATATGTAAGGAATCAGCTTTTCATTTACATTGTTTGGAAAATGCAGTTTATAAGCTTACACCCAACAGTTGGGTTAAAAAAATACATGCATGGTTGCAAATATTGCACTTTCATAAAATATAGGGCATAGCAAATGAGATAAACATGATCCTTATGCATTTCTACACACTGTGTCACTCCAGCTCTTACAGGGAGATAAAAACCCCATCTCCTCCGGAGCAAGTGTATGGGTTAAAGTCCTGTTAGACGAACTGTGACTTAAATGAATTCGGCATTAGCTTGAGCTGTTCGGTTTGACCGGCCGAGACCAAGAGCGTGTCCAGCCCACCTGTCTCCTGTTCTGACTCTCACGCCCTCTCTCGCTTTTTTCTCTGATGGTGTGAGAGATAGATCCATCTCCGTGGCATGTGGTCCGGTCTGGAGCTTTGCTGATAAAACGCGCCATCCTTCCTAACCGCTCCTGCCCGTGAGATCAGTGGCGGCACCACCGTGTGCTTTTAAAGACGATTGCTTTCATTCGTTTGGAAGTTGGCTGCGGCTTATTTTTGGAAAGTTTATCAGTCATCAAAAGCAGCATTAGCTAGCTGAGACTCAAGCCGCTTGGAGTGAATACTCGTATGTTTCCCGGACCTTAACAACAAATGAGTTCTGTTTTTATTATTAAGTTTGGCTCTTCAAAAAAGTGCATTTACAAATTGTTGATTTATAGGGAAAACATCTACCATCATACATACACAATACAATACCTTCTTATGATTGTCTCCTTAAATTGGTCAAACTGATTATTAAAAATCATACAGTATGGAATAGACACATTTCAACATTAAACATGTATGTTAGCAATTTCTTTATAAGCTGATTTTTTTAATGGTTGATAACAATGTAATGATGGTCAGTATTCAACCTGACCTCTGTATCTGTCTATCACTTTATTTCATTGTTGTTTCTTTCTACAGGGATCATCAGCAAGGCAATGAATGAAGGTAGGAACAATGGCTTATGTGTATTTTATGTGTAAAAAATGCAATGTAATATAAATAACTTTATTATCAGTGGTGTATAAAGACCTTACAAAATGAACTGTATTGTTTTTATTACCTTACTATGAGCCACTTTTATCGACATACACCGCGGGTCTCCTTACATGGAAGTCGCCGCCATGTTTCTGCAGTTGCCCTAAACGGACAAATTGCTTAATTTCCTCCATACGTTGTCTCAGACGATGACATGTTTGTCCTGTGGCAGCTATTGTAGCTTCTCTATGCGTTTCGAAATTGAGGTTGGATGCAATGGTCAATCTCACCGCTAGATGTCGCTAAAACACTGGACCTTTTATTTATTTGCATAACACTTTTTGACAACGTTGCATTGCTTCAAAGCAGCTTTATAGAAAAGGAAAGAAACCATAGATAATGTGAGAATTATTAATATATAGAATAGAGTAGATGGTAAGTGGAAGTTTATCTGTCTCCTCTATTTCTTTCACTATTTCTCTCTCAGGCATCTGTATGCATTATAAGCCGGTTGCTCTCCATGGTGCTGAATTTGTCTTTTTTAGCTTGCAGCTCTCCATGGTGCTGAACTGAATATGTCTGCATTTATTACATCTCGTGTTGTTTTCAGAAGCTCGTATGCGGTTTGCTACGTGCTAAATGCATCCGTATGAGTCTCGGATTTTGTTTCAAGAATGCGTTTCGCTAATAGCTGTGATCTGAAACGCTCTGTGAAGAGGTGAGCGTACCTCAACCACACAGAACAGTAAAGTTAAAAAGTTCAAGTAAGAAGTTTAAACGTAAGGTTTTTGTTTGTATTTAATTATAAAAGTGATTGTGTTTCTTTAACCCTTATGGGTTGTTGAGGCAATTTTTGGCCATATTTTTGTCTTAATTTAGCTACAACTTTCTCTGTGTTTCAGCAAATGGAATGATTTTTGGTGAAAAATCTTGTATTGACACATATTTTGAGAAAATGCTTTGAAAATTATCAAAAACTCTACACTATACCGTGGGCAAATTTACCCTTTCGGGTTATTTGTGTACAAAAAAGCCAAATTAAACGGCTGTAAAAATTAATCAGATTAATATGTTTTCCAATTTTTTTCATTTATCTGTTAATTACCCTAAGTACTGATCAAAACTACCAAATGCTTACAAAATTTCCATGATTTTAACTCTTTAACTCTTTCACCACCAGCGTTTTTAAAAAAAGTTGCCAGCCAGCGCCAGCGTTTTTTATGATTTTCACCAAAGTGTAATGCCTTCCAGAAAATGTTCTTCTTTAAATGTATAAACATACAATATACCAAATGAAAGAACAGACCCTCTGCTTTCAAAAAAAAAAAAGTTTAATCCTACCTTCAGTGGTTCTTTTGTAATCAGCTTTTGAAAATGGGTAGGTTTCAGCAAAAACACCACATTTTGAGCAAAAAGCAGAGATAATTAAATTTTTGTGACGGACTTTTCATAGAGATCCCATTCAGAGCGATCTTTAAAACAGACTCGGACATGCAGCCGCTTGCCGTAGGGCAATACTTCCGGGTTTAAAAAGTTGCGGAATTAGCAGTAGCGGTATTGCGGAAAGACAGAAAATCTTGTCATTGGCGGGGAAGCGTTTTCTCTTAATTGACGAGATATCTCGAGATATCTCGTCAATGGCGGTCAAAGAGTTAATTGCCAAGTTCATAAGTGGTGTCGCTGATTTGATAAAAACACATAAAATGATCGATTTTCGATATAAACCAGTCCTTCCAGAAAAACGCTGAGTTTTTTTGTGATTGTTGCAGACAAAAATCCTTGATCTTGCATGTTTTCTTAAAAAATGCGAAGGAATGTGAGGGATATTTATGCAATTTTATGGGTTGAAATTGCAGGAACTTGCAAAAATTGCGGGAACATGCAAAAACTTTTGCAGCTTTCCAATGATTTTCACGTCGTATAATCGCGTCACTTCATAACGTTACCATGGCAACAGGGGACATGGCTGCGCTTGTGTGAGGTAAATGCAACATTTTCATTTTTCTGCTAAGATATATGTGATTTTTGCTACAAAAATGCGGGGATTATGAAATCATGCAAAAAAAATGCGTCCCCGCATAAATATGCGAACTTTGGCTGATTATGCGTTAAATCATGCGATCGCATAATCACGTTCTTCTGAAGGGACTGATAAAAAGTGATTGTGGACTGGATTTTTTTTTTTTACCTTTTTCACAGTCTTGGGCTTGTCAAAGATTGGTAAAAACATTGGCTTTGATGCATTTTTAGTTTTTGTGCAGCATCAGATTTAAAAATTTTCTCCCGAATTAGTTGTTTGTGGCTTTTTTTGCCCCATTGACTTACATTATAACGACAACGTCTAGTAAGCGCGAATGGTGCGAATCGAGAGCTTCTGCAGAAAAAGCGCGAATTGAAAATTTTTAACTTTGGTGGAAAACCACGGCGCGTTAACGAATCAGGAGCTTGCTTTAGTAGTGACGTGATTACACAGAAGCCCCTCTCATGACGGGAATTTCCACTTGAATGTCTCGATAACTAGAATTCACGCGCTGCTTTCACGCAAGAATGAAGCGAGTAAACTCAAAATGTTCAAGCGTCAAACTAGACACTGTAGATGTGAATTTTACGCCTCAAACGCGGCTGGTGTGAACGCACAGTTAGAGGTAGAATTTGTCATTTTTACTGTTGAACACCATGTGGCACCATTAACCCTTTAGTAGGCCTGTAAGCTTGATTTCTGGCTTGTACATTGAGTTATATGGATTCATTGGACCCCTTTTCTAAAATATATATCCACATTTTTTAAAACAAACATTTAAACCATGTTAGATAATCAGTAATTAATATTTAATGTTACAAAGAACCTTCTGGGTCCCTTGACCCCAATTAAAAAAAACCTATTTTAGCCTCTTTGACAAGACAAAATATTATTCTTGACAGGCAACAACTAATTTGTTTCTCTTCACCCGTCCCTTATTTTCACACACAGGCCACATATGAAAGACATCCATTCATCTATCCATCCGTCTGCATGCACGTTCACTTTATAAAAGCTGTTGCTCATCATTGAGTGACGTCGGGCGTTCATCGGCACAGCCGGCTAGTGAGAAATCCATTAAATTATGCCACACTTTTTCCTTTTCACACAGATAATCCTCCTTTTGCACAGTAAACATCAATTGCTGATCGCCGTCAACGAGCAGGTGCACTTATCTCAGACGATTTTAAGTTCACCTGAGAAATTCTCGAATGGGATGTTTTGAAACGATCGAGAACTTCTGATGACGGGAAATGAATTCAAGCTGTCAGTATATCTCGCATTGAAGTGTGGGACTGTGTGTCATTCGCTCTAATAGCTTTCGTGATTTATCAAGCCTCTCTTATCAACAGTATCCACTTCACTCAGCCCTTCAAAGTCTCGTTTTGACAGCCATGTCTTTTCTACACAGACCACGTTCAAGCTAAGCTGTCAATATATCCACGCCTTTGGATTTTAAGCATCTTTTTATTTTGTCTTGGTCAATGTGGAAATGTTTGGATTTAGGGGCGTTATGGACTTACATTTTACATTTTTGTACCTAATAAGTGCATATTAGCATCTCAAAGGTAAGGTTACTATAAAGAAATCAAGGGAAGGGAAGAACCGACTTTAAAGGCTTCTTTAATGACTTATTCCCTAAACTCCATTGATCTCTATTATATCCAATTAAAACACAAAGCCGTTCCTCCCCAGCAGGCATCTAATTCTTTATAACTTGTTTCTGTTCACACCCCAGCAGAAGTCGGAATGCCGAAATAAGATGAATGTTTGTCGTATCGCTCGTCTCTTCCTCTGGATCATTAGGGGAATGTTAGCGTTTAATTGAGCAATAATTGCACCTGCACATCAGTTTCCCCCCCATCATTAAATCTGCTTAATTATCCTCATTAACAGAGCCGGCGGAGGGCGTAAGTGGGAACAGATGACTTCAGTAAGCAAAATCATGATCAGCGATGATCGGAGATGAATTTTAAATCTCTATGTTTCTCTCTCTCTCTCTTGCTCGCTCGCTGTGGTAGGAGTTGGTGGGCGACCCAGAGGGCAGAAGTTTTTCAGTCTGGGTGCAGATGTAGACATGAGTGAGTCTTGCATTTGTCACATTTGATTTTCATCTCTAGGTCCCATCCCACTTGGTTGTGTCATTTTGATAAAGGGTCATGAATTGAAATATATGATTAAAGGACAACACCACAGTTTTCAATATTTTTCAATATGTTCTTACCTCAGCTTAGATGAATTAATACATACCTATCTTTTTCGATGCATGCACTTAATCTATGTACAGCGCGTTGTGAATGTGTTAGCATTTAGCCTAGCCCCATTCATTCCTTAGGATCCAAACAGGGATGAATTTAGAAGCCACCAAACACTTTCATGTTTATCCCTATTTAAAGACTGTTACATAAGGAGTTACACAAGTAAGTATGGTGGCACAAAATAAAACTTTTGTTTGGAGCCATAGGAATGAATGGGGCTAGGCTAAATGCTAACACATTAACGAAGCGCTGTACAGTTTCTCACTCTGTCAGTGTGTTTGTAAGGGTCAGTAATAGAAAGTTAACACTTTCCCTGGAGGAAACTTTTAGACAGGCAGTGCAATAAATAAGACGCTTAAGAGTCTGAAATTGCAATATGATGGTTCAGCCTGGTATGGATTATAAACTCACACTCTCTACACAAACACTACAAACACTATGTGATGTTTTGTGTGATCTGAACCTGAACTTTTTTAGGACCGCTTTTACATTTTCTATATTAAAGTTTTTGTGCATTAATCTAGTGCAAACAGGTTCTTCAAGGTAATGAGATGGGCTCACACCTCAAGATATCGAAGCCTTACCTTCCAAGCAATCCAGGGGCCTCATTTATAATAAAAAAAAGTAGAAATGTGCCTAAATTTGATCTTACGATCATTTCTCAAAAGTGCATACATGTGATTTTTACACGAACAAGCGCACAGAAAACGGAGGTATAGATGTGAAATCTATAAATTGCAAATGATCTTGAAATTGTGCGCAGCTGAATAGTTTCAAATCTCCGCATTTAAACGATGCCAAATTAATGTCATTAACATATAAAAAGCACCTGTCAATGTTTAAATCCTTTATGAGCAGCAAGAAAGACTTATATTTCCAAATATTTGCAGCAATCTGACAATTAAAAGTGTGTACGTCTGACAGTCAAAACGACAGTCGTGGATTTTTGCGTACGCACACTTTATGATCAAATCTGTGCGTACGCATGCTTTATAAATGAGGCCCCAGATCTATTTTTTCTGAGCACCAAACGGAATAACTTATCAATCTTTTACTGCAGGATGTTATAAATGAAAATTTATGCTAGTTTCCTTTGCCTTTGGCAACTGATTGTCATGATGTTTCTTTGTTTTTTGGTAGTTCGTTTTAGTGAAATAAGTCAATTAAAGCTATTGAGTAATATGTTACAAAATGTATTTCTAAAATAAATCGGAATTATTAAATGAAAAAGTTAGTGGTGGGCAAACGATTAATCGCGATTAATTGCATACAAAATAAAAGTGAGTTTTTGCATAATATATGTGTGTGAACTGTGTGTAATTATTATGTATATTTAAACACACACACATACATGTATACATTTCAAAAAAACTTTATTTACATATTTATATATAAAAAGATTAATTGATATATAATGCAGGATATATAAAAATATTAGTAATGTTAAGTAAATATATATATATAAATGTAAATGTTTCCTAAGTACATACATAAATGTGTGTATTTATATATACATAATAATAACACACAGCACACACAACTACTATTATGCAAAAACTTTTATTTTGTATGCGATTAATCGCAATTAATCGTTTGCCCATCAAATTAAATTAAATTAAATTAAATTAAATTAAATTAAATTAAATTAAATTAAATTAAATTAAATTAAATTAAATTAAATTAAATTAAATTAAATTAAATTAAATTAAATTACCATTTTTTATATTTAACTTATATTTAAAAATATTTTGTCTTTATTAAAAAAACAATTCTTTAAATGAATGTCTTTAATTGGAAACATCATTTCAATCCAGTTACAAAGAAAGATAAAAGAATCTCTAAATTTTACATTTACAAGGTCCTGCACCGAAGGCATTGTAAGTTATTCTCTCTGGGCATCGCAGGTTCGTGTCGAATGGACGTTAAAGAAAACCGCAACCTGGATAACCTCTCCTCGAAGGAGGGGCTGGGTGAGGGGCATCACTTAGCCAATAGAAGCGCACGAGGAATAAGCAGAAAACGTCCTCTGGAGGAGGGCAACAGAGGTCACGGCCACTCCAAGTTCAGGTCCAAGAAACGCAAGAAAACCCAAGGGCCTGTCTTGCCCAAAAATGCTCTCATGCAACTTAATGAAATCAAACCGGGCCTACAGTACAAGCTCACGTCTCAGACAGGACCCGTGCACGCGCCCGTGTTCATTATGATGATCGAAGTTAACGGACAGTTGTTCGAGGGCTCGGGTCCGACCAAGAAGAAAGCCAAATTGAATGCTGCCGAAAAAGCGCTACGCTCTTTTGTTCAGTTTCCTAACGCGTCTGAAGCTCACCTCGCTATGGGTCGCACCCTGACGGTCAATGCGGACTTTACATCAGACCAGGCGGATTTCCCAGACATGCTGTTTAACGGATTCGAGACTCCGGGACCGACGGACGACCCGTTTTACTTGAGTCTGAGCGGCAATGGCGCTCTCCACTCCATAAACAAATACCCATTGCCCGTGACTCCTAACAACAACAAAATGGCACGTCAACCCCTCACACCACCTTTGGCTCTAACAGCACCCCCTACAGGCAGCGGCAAAAACGCAGTAATGATCTTAAACGAGCTTCGTCCGGGACTGAAGTACGAATTCGTGGCGGAGAGCGGCGAGAGCCACGCTAAGAACTTTGTGATGTCCGTCACCGTGGATACGCAGATTTTTCAAGGTTCCGGGAGGAATAAAAAGCTGGCGAAGGCGAGGGCGGCCCAGGCGGCGTTATCGGGACTGTTCAACATGCAACTAGACCAGACGCCATCTCGGCAGCCGATCCCAAGAGATGGACTCCAGCTACACTTGCCTCAGGTGAGAAATGTGCGGTAGCAACACAGAAGTCATAGGTTTGATTCTGAGGGAATCCAAATACTGATAAAAATCTATTTTACTACCGCTATGAACAAATACGTTCACACTGCAGCCTAATTCAGGTGTCACTCCAGATCTGAGTCTGGATCAAGCACAATGTGTTACCTCATTTATTGCCGCAATACGCTAAAATCACGCTTTAAGTCAGTTATTGCAATGCATTTCTGTCATCTGAATATATTTCTGCGGATATACAGTTTAATCTTTAGCTATGTCTATACGTTTGCCCTTTGTTTTAAATTTATCAGGCTTGATATTAAATAAACACTTAATGCGATTAAACTCTATGCTTCAGTGGCTTTCCTTAACTATCATTTGTCCTTATGAAGCACCTGCCAGTCTTCATTGAACAGTTTTAATGAGCTCAGAATCTAGACACAAATGTTTCGTTGGGCTTTGAAAGGAAGTCAAGCATTAAACCTTTAAGCATTATTTACACACAAGTCAATCCCGTTCATAATCCCTCCCGTTCGCCCTTGATAACAACAGATGAGAATAAACACAATCTTAATTAAAATCTGATACATGAGCCGTTCTCAAACAGGAAATCACGATGCTTTTAGCTTTCTGTCCAATGAGATCGCTCTGTATAATGCCTTTCAGTCAAGCATTTTGTATCCTAAGGGATTTTTTGATTGATGAGATACAGTTGGCACACCTTTATTTTACAAATACAGTGGCATAAGCAGGCCTTAACAGCTGTTTGTTTTATTAAGGTGCTTGCGGACGCCGTCTCTCGATTAGTCGTGGAAAAGTTCCGCGAGCTAACGGACAACTTCACCTCTCCGCACGCACGACGAAAAGTCCTAGCAGGTGTCGTCATGACAACAGGTAAGCAAAATAACAATCTTAAGTAATTTTGTTCTCTTAAGAGTTCTGGTATTAAACCTCACCTGGTTATTTGTAGGCACGGATGTGAAGGATGCCCAGGTGATCTGCGTTTCCACGGGAACCAAATGTATAAATGGAGAGTACATGAGCGATAGAGGCCTGGCCCTGAACGACTGCCACGCTGAAATCATCGCACGACGATCCCTCATCAGATACCTTTATAGTCAACTGGAGTATTTTCTCAGGTGAGACACATGGAGTTTCTTTCTAAGGGGCTGTTTAAATGCGATATTAAAATTCACCTCAGGACAGGTCCCTCTTAAGGTTTACAGCTGATTTTTGAAGCATTTGATTGGACAGAAATCTGTGCAGTGCAGGATGTGTCATCAATGATTTTCATCCGTTTATCAGGAGAATACAAATTTAAATGTGTGTGCCTGCTGAATGATTATCAACTTTTACTAACAAAAATGTTTATCAACTTTTTTTGCAAATTTTTTTTTACATTTTTACTTGCAAAAATATTTATTAATTTTTACTGATAACATTTTTTATCAACTTTTACTGGCAAAAATATTTTTCCACTTTTTCTAACAAAAATGTTTATCCAATTTTACTGGCAAAAATGTTTAAATCACAAAAATGTATATTAACCTTTATTTGCAAAAATGTTTATAACTTTAACTTGCAAAAATATTTTTCCACTTTTACTGGCAAAAATATGTGTATCAATTTTACTGGCAAAAATATTTATTCACTTTTACTTGCAAAAATGTTTTTCAACTTTTACTCACAAAAATATTTATCAACTTTTTCTCTCAAATTTTTTTTTATCCACGTTTACTCTCAAAAATGTATAACCACTTTTACTCTTAAAAATGTTTATTAATTTTTACTGGCAAAAATGTGTATTCATATTTACTGGCAAAAATGTCTACACATTCTTACTGGCAAAAATATTTATCCAATTTTACTTGCAATAATGTTAAAATCTCAAAAATGTTTTTTTACTTTTACTCGCAAAAATATTTATCCACTTTTTCTCTTAAAAATGTTTATTAATTTTTACTCACAAAAAATGTTTATCAACGTTTACTTGCGAAAATGTTTATAAACTTTTTTCGCAAATTTTTTTTATCAACTTTTACTGGCAAAAATGTTCATTAACTTTTTCTAGCAAAAATGTTTATCAACTTTTACTGGCAAAAATGTTTATCTAATTTTACTGGCAACATTTTTTATTCACTTTTACTGGAAAATATTTATCCACTTTTACTGGCAAAGCTGTTTATGCAATTTTAATGGCAATAATGTTTAAATCGCAAAAAATTGTATTAACTTTTATCTGCAAAAATATTTCAACTTTTACTGGTAAAAATGTTGATCAACTTTTACTGGCAAAAAATGTTTATCAGCTTTTACTGGAAAAAAGGTTTATCAACTATTACTAACAAAAATGTTCATCAACTTTTTTTCACAAAAAATTATAAATGTTTATTCACTTTTACTGGAAAATATTTATCCACTTTTTCTCTTAAAAATGTTTATCATCTTTTACTCTTAAAAATGTTTATTAATTTTTACTCTCAAATTTTTTTATCAACGTTTACTTGCAATTTTTTTTATAAACTTTTCCTGGAAAATGTTTATCCAGTTTTACTGGCAATAATGTTTAAATGGTTAAAATGTTTATTAACTTTTATTTGCAAAAATGTTTATAAACTTTTACTGGCAAAAATATTTATCCACTTTTACTGGCAAAGCTGTTTATGCAATTTTAATGGCAATAATGTTTAAATCGCAAAAAAATTTATTAACTTTTATTTGCAAAAATATTTCAACTTTTGACTGGTAAAAATGTTTATACTTTTACTGGCAAAAATATTTATCAACTATTACTAGCAAAAATGTTCATTAAATTTTATTCACAAAAAAATGTAAATGTTTATTCACTTTTACTGGAAAATATTTATTAACTTTTACTTTCAAAAATGTTTATCCAATTTTAATGGCAAAAAATGTTTATCAACTTTTATTCACAAAAAAGTATAAATGTTTATTCACTTTTACGTTATAAATGTTTATAAACTTTTAAGAGTACACATGAGCTTAAAAGCTACACAGTTCATGTTTTGGTTTCCTCTCTGACTTCAATCCCACAATTATGCAAAACTGTGTTGTATTGTTTGGTTGCTGGGTCTAATTACGTTTTAGCTTGAAATGTGACAAATCATTTACCAGCCTGTGGATATGAAAAGCTATTTTTGGATATATTATCAGATACAGATAATGAATTGATCAGACACGGCTCTGTGTGCGTATTTGATCAGTCATGGCTTTTATTAACCGTGAATGATGCATTTGATGAGATTGGTGACAGGCCGTGGACTTCTTTTCAATTATAAATATCATTTGTAAGAGCTAAAACATCTGTGTTCTGTAGTGACAGACCCGAGGATCATGAGAAATCCATATTCAGATGGTGCAGTGAACACGGCTACCGGCTAAAAGACAACATTCAGTTTCATCTGTATATCAGCACGTCACCCTGCGGAGACGCCCGGATCTTCTCACCTCACGAGGCTGGTGCTGAAGGTATGAAACATTTTCGAGATGGATAGATTTGTGTTACATTTTTTTGTGTTGTAGCAAACCTCTAACTTTTATTTTTTAGATCAAGGTGACCGGCATCCAAACCGCAAGGCACGTGGACAGCTGCGAACCAAAATCGAGTCCGGAGAGGGAACGATCCCGGTACGCACAAGCAACACTATTCAGACCTGGGATGGAGTCTTGCAGGGAGAAAGATTGCTAACCATGTCGTGCAGCGACAAGATCGCCAGGTATGATGTCACTACCGTACTGTGATGATGTCATCCACAGTGGAGGAGGTAGAATGGGTTTTTCTTTGACTTTAGTCCACAGTTTTAATCTAAATGTGATCAACGCCTCCAGCCCTCTTTTTCGGAGAGACTTACGTTTAATCATTCGTAGGTTTCGTTTAATGTCAAATTTTTTACCCCCCCCAAACACCTTTAACCATTTCCCCTCATTAGCATTCTGTCCCCCTCAGGCACTCAGAAAGCAGTTGATTGGCTGTGGTTTTGCCTCTGAAACCCCAATCACTTCAGCTCTCTCCGGAGCGGGCGGCACCCTGGAGCAGGGGTATTGGGGCTCTGATTGGGGCTCTGATTATGGCCTCCATAAACAGGCGTCCTGCTGAGGGAAGCCTTAACTCCACAAACACACAAACCCAGAATATGCACAAGCGTCGCATTGGATGCTCGGAAAGCCACTCCAGTTAAATGGCGTCGTTACGATCCAGCTGCGTGCCGAGGCTTTTAGGGAACGCTGAGCATTACCTCACCATGAAGGACGAAATCACGGTGATTGAGATTATAGACCCAGGTGTTATTTTTCTGATCGCTTCAATGGCGCGCTGAAAACCCGGCTTGACATTAACATTGTTCCTTTATCGTGACATTGGTGTCACGCTGTACATCCACATCCTGTTCTGTAACACTCAATGAGAAACAACCTGACGTCACTGATTCAAATGCAATGTTAAGGTACTTGTGTTTTTTAATAACGTATCTTCTGATTTTTGTCATTATGTTCTCTTCCTGCAGATGGAACGTGATTGGAGTGCAGGGGTCTCTTTTGAGCTATTTCACCGAACCCATCTACTTCTCTAGTTTAATCCTGGGCAGCCTGTACCACGCTGACCACCTGTCCAGAGCCATGTACCAGCGTATCACTGACATAGATGACCTGCCCCAGCCTTTCAACATTAACAGACCCCTGCTCAGTGGTAAGCAATTATATGTGCATATATGGATGGACAGTAATAGTGTAGGGATAGACCTATGGATAAATGGACAGATATTTAGATGGATACTGTTATTATGAGTGTTTCATTTATATAGGTGTACAAGTAGAGAGATGGATGGATGGATGTATATATAGATGAACAGACAGACAAATAGATGGACGAATAGATAGTTAGACAGATGGCTAGATGGATGAAAAGGCAGACAGAAAGGTAAATGTATAGATAAATGAATGGATAGATAGATGGATGGATGATAGATAAACAGACAGATAGATAGAGAGATAGACAAACATATGGATAGATAGGCAGGCAGGCAGACAGACATACAGATAGATGGGCAGGTAGATGGATGGATGGATAGATAGACTGATATATAGACTATAGATAGAGGGAAAGATGGATAGAAGAATAGGCCAATAGGTAGACAGAAATGTGGATAGATGAACAAATAGACAGACAGACAGACAGACAGAAAGATATATAGATTGATTGATTGATAGATAGGCAAACATATGGATAGAAAGATAAGATAAACAGACAGACAGATAGATGGATGGAGGATAGAAAGACTATAGATAGAGGGATTGATAAAAGGATGGATATTTATGGATAGATAGGCAGGCAGACAGACGGACGGACGGATAGATAGATAGATGGATGGATAGATAGATAGATAGATAGATAGATAGATAGATAGATAGATAGATAGATAGATAGATAGATAGATAGATAGATAGATAGATAGATAGATAGATAGATAGATAGATAGATAGATAGATGGATGGATGGATGGATGGATAGATAGATAGATAGATAGATAGATAGATAGATAGATAGATAGATAGATAGATAGATAGATAGATAGATAGATAGATAAACATATGGATAGATAAACATATGGACAGACAGATAGATAGATAGATAGATAGGTGGATGGACAGATAGATAGATAGATCAGTGGTTCTCAAACTGGGGTCCGGGGCTCCCAGGGGGGCCGCGAGATGGTGCCAGGGGGGCCCCAGTTTTATGTCATTTTATAAAATACATTAATTTATCATGAATTCTGTGAAATTAAACCTAAAAAAATAAGGCAGCACTACTTTGTATAATTTAATGTTTTGTTTCATTAAAATGTGAAGTTTTAGAACTGTTTTTTGTCATACATTTTCTTTGGGGGGGCCGCGAAGGAATGCACCGTACACAAAGGGGGCCGCACGCTGAAAAAGTTTGAGAACCACTGAGATAGATAGATAGATAGATAGATAGATAGATAGATAGATAGATAGATAGATAGATAGATAGATAGATAGATAGATAGATAGATAGATAGATAGATAGATAGATAGATAGATAGATAGATAGATAGATAGATAGATAGTGGGACAGATAGATGGGCAGGTAGATGGATATAGATAGACTATAAATAGAGGGATAAATGGATGGATGGACGGACGGACGGACGGACAGACAGACAGACATACAGATAGATAGATAGATAGATAAACATATGGATAGATAAACACACAGACAGACGGACGGACGGACGGATGGATGGATGGATTGAAAGAATGATATAGACTCTAGATAGAGGGATAGATAGAAGGATGGACCCATAGGTAGACCGATACATGGATAGACAGACACACAGACAGATCAATGGATAGATGGATGGACCGATAGATGGGCAGGTAGATTGATGGATAGATGGGCAGGTAGATGGACAGATAGATGGATGGACAGATAGATGGGCAGGTAGATGGACGGATAGATGGATGATAGATAGACTATAAATAGAGGGAAAGATAGATGGATGGATGGTTGGACGGACGGACGGATGGATAGATAGATGAACATATGGATAGATAAACAGACAGACAAATAAAAGGACAGACAGATAGGTGGATGGATGTATAGAAAGATTGATATATAGACTATAGATAGAAGGATGGACCCATGGGTAGACAGATACATGGATAGATAGATGGAGAGATAGACACAAACATATGAATAGATAGGCAGGCAGACAGACAGACAGATATATGGATAGATGGGCAGGTAGATGGATAGCTAGATAGATAGATAGATGGATGGATGGATGGATGGATGGGCGGGTGGTTTTGGGTTGATGGATGGATGGATGGATGGATAGATAGACAGATGGACAGATAGATATATGGATAGATGATTGATAGAAAGACAGGTAGATAAATGGATGGATGATAGGATAGATAAACCGAGAGAACTGAAACTCTTGTCTTCTTCAGGCATCAGTAACACAGAAGCACGGCAGCCTGGTAAAGCTCCTAACTTCAGTGCCAATTGGACAGTTGGTGATCAGGGATTGGAGATCATTAACGCCACCACAGGGAAAGATGATCTGGGACGCCCCTCACATCTCTGTAAACACACCCTGTACAGCCGCTGGATCTCTCTGCATGCCAAGGTAAACACATACTGCCCTAAACAAAGATTTGTAAAAACACTTGGTTGTTGTACCATCATTAGTATAATCCCTTTACTCTATCTCAGCTCAACAAGACTCTAAGGATCCCAGGATTTCAGCCAAGCACATATCACGACGCAAAGCAAGCGGCCTCGGACTACCACACAGCCAAACAAACTCTCTTTAAAGCTTTCTACAAAGCAGGACTGGGTGCATGGGTGGAAAAACCCATCGAACAAGACCAGTTCGCCCTTAACCCTTGAGATGAACCAAGAGAGAAAATGTGATCTTTTTGGTTGGAGAAACATTGAACGTTTTACCCTTTATTATTATTATTACAAACTTTTATCTGTTCATAACATGTATGGGTCCAGAATGACCTATAAACACTTGTTTGGGTTAAACTAACCCAGCAAGGTGAGCTGCATGATTTTATTTTGACTAGTATGCTGGCTGAGTTTTACTTTACAAAATGGTTATTTCATTTTTTACGGCAATTTGTAAAATGTTATTTATTATATACAGTATAGAGCAAACGATATATACTGTATAATACGCTCGATAGAAATCATGCATCATAACTGACTCCAGCACATCAACCAGCACATAGGTTACACATAAAAAAAATAACCCAGCATTTTATTTATAGTACATTTATTAACAATTGTAGTTTTTTCAGTTTAGATTATGTGTAGTTTCTGTTGTGTATATTTTTTACTCATTTTTGTCACTCAGTTGTTTGTTTTATCTTAAGAATGTCATAGTATTTTGTTGAAAAACAATAAAAGCAGTATGACCCCCCCCCCCAAAAAAAAACTGTCAAAATACCCTTACATAAAGTAAACCTTGTACTTTTAGTACTTCATAATAGTACCACAGTAGTAGAGGTCTTCTCAGGTCCAAAGAAATGTAACCGACCCAAATCACTTTTTACCCGAACCTGACGTGCATACATTTTTTTGTTTTTTAAAGAAAGACCAGAGACAAACCTGAGAAAATTAGACCTGGGTCCGACCCGAACCAGTGGCAGTTTTTTTACCCGAATGTAAACGCCACTGACGTTGAGTTTGAGTTGAGTAAAACATGTAATGAGTTTTCCAGTCCTTTGTGATTGACTCGACTTCACCCGCAAAGACACATTTTCTATGTTGTATAAGCCTGTAAAACTATAAAATGATGTTTATTCACTATTTAAGTTTTGTTTTTAAATTCTGTGACGTTTTTAAGCCCGGAAATCTAAATATTAAAATGACCTGATTTCCGGTTGACCTTGGGAACCTATTTTCTCCATTTGTTCACTTTGTTAAATATCTGCTTAACTTTACATAAACCACATAGCTAAATTATTTATGTAAAATTACTCAGTAGTACACTGTAAAAAATACTTTGCTGCCATAAAAATTTTTGTTAAATCAACTCAGATTTACAAGTCATGTCAACTTACTATTATTTATCTTGACAAGAGATAAGTTGATACAACTTATAAAATCAAGTTGACTTTTTCAACTATATTTTTTAAGTAATAACAACTTACCTTTAGTTATAACAACTCATCTGTGGTCAAGATAAATAATAATAAGTTGAATTGACTTGTAAATCTGAGTTGATTCAACAAAAAATGTTATGGCAGGGAAGTCTTTTTTTACAGTGTACATATTGGTACCAAAGAATTCATATAAGTGTATTAAGGTCTGGTACCAAATGTATACATGTATGTACATATTAGGTTTTATAAACACTGTAAAAAAGATTTGTTGGTTCCTGATTGCCTTAAAAATTGTGTTTAGTTTTTAGTAAAAATATTAGTTAACTGATAAATAGTTGTGTAAAAACTAATATTTTTAAGTTGAATTATCTCAAAATTTTATGGCAACCATGTAACTTACTTTTTTAAGTTGAAACAACTTTTTTACAGTGTATTGTCCCAGGGACCATTTTTCGGTCATTTATTCTGACAGTGTACTGTGTATTTACAACGGTATGAATTTGGTTTGATTTGGTTTTGCCAGGACAGAATTGGACATTTTTTCCCTTTTAAGTTATGCATCCGAAGAAGACCCGAACTCTGCATGAGATAAAAACTTTAGGAAAATAATAAACAAACAAAATCCTGGTGGTTGTGATTCACTCTTGGCTCAACTTTGGTCAAGCAATCTGTCATTCAATTATTCAAATACCCAGACAGTGTCACACGTGTTACCTGAATAAAATAAATAATTAGCATAGACTTTTGAAAGCATTGAAGTATCCACTACGCAACGGATTAAAACCAAATGTGGTTTTACAAACAAAAGGATAAAGTGGATTTGCTTTTCAAATCCTAATTTCACTAAATTACAACCTTTTGTTTATCCGTAGCACCGGTTGGCGGTAAATGAAGCGATTAGCTACGCAGTAATTGTGAAATTGTGTTTATCTGCACTTGTGGGTCTGTTTGAGTGGGTTAGTCTTCAAACAATGGCTCTTTCGGCTAGAAGTGCTTTTATCTAAAACTCCTTTAATTTACTGCCTCTTATTTCTTTTTCCATTTGCATGCATCCTGAAGACTTTCTCTAAAGCACTTTTTTCTCTGTTTACAAGATTCTCGTACCTTTTGACATCGTAATGAGTTTTTCAGTCCTTTGTGATTGATTCGACTTCACCCACAAAGACAAATTTTCTATGTTGTATAAGCCTGTAAAACTATAAAATGATGTTTATTTACTATTTAAGTTTTGTTTGTCACTTTTTAAATCCCAGAAATCAAAATTTTGAAATGACCTGATTTCCGGTTGACCTTGGGAACCTATTTTCTCCATTTGTTCACTTTGTTAAATATCTGCTTAACTTTACATAAACCACATAGCTAAATGTACATTATTTATGTAAAATTATGCATAAAGCTTCGTTTAATAGATGATAATTTCTCCAATTCATATGAAAGTAGTGTGATGGTTTCTGATCATCTCTGTCTTCTTCTACCGGCATTTACACGCCTACTACCCACCGTGCATCTGTGGCATGCGGGTTCGGTCCATATCAGCTCTTAACACCTGTGCAAGGTGAGAGAGTTAAAGATAATCCAAGCATGGATTTGACTCATCTCTGTAAAAAAAAACTAAATAAAAGGAACCTTATCGGCCATCGCAACTTAAAAAAAAACTTCCAATCTGCCAGTGCCATCCGTAACTTCAGAAAACATTGTGCACGAGGAAAGCTGTGGATATATTTATGGTCAGGGGAAAAATAAGAGATTTGCGGATGATGTTCAGGGTTCAGACAGACTCGAGGTGAGGCAGGATTAACGTTAGACGCCTTTCACGGCTTCCGGCTTCGTCCTTTATCTCCAAATTGCCTTTCAGGATGTGAAGCCTGTAGAAAAGGTAAGCCGCTCGTGTTGTTGAAGTCATACAGGTGAAGTCTCACTCCACTTAAACTGTTTTTGTTGAGCATAATTTTGTGCACTCACAACGCGTCGGTTGTATTTGTTGTTGCCAATTGGCAAAGTGAGATAACGTGATTTGAAAGAGTGAAAAAAACGTCAGGGGTTTTGGATGAACGCTTTTTGCTTTGAAGAAAATTGACTGGAGTACTTACGACTGAAATCGCAAATAAAGCTGGCAAGTTTCATAACTGATGGCCATTTCTTTACTTTTACCTGTGGTAAACATGCACCTGTGAGAAAATCATACATTAGCATTTCACTAAAACAATAAAATGAGTATACTCTAAAAATATAAAGCTGGTTTAACTTAAAAAAAAAAATTATTAACCTGGGTGCCTCAAAATGCTGAGTTAATTCAACTTATTGTAATATATCAAACTTGTTGACAGAGCAATTTTTGAGTCAACTAATATTTTTAAGTTTTAGGTAACTTACTTTTTTTTAGTTGAACCAACAAAAATTTGTTCATTTAAACTCGTAACACCTACAAAATTTAAGTTTATTCAACTAAATTTAAAAATAAAATTTTAATAATTTTTTTGTAAAGGTATTGCGGAGGATTTTTTTTTCCGGGTGGATCATCAAGACTATTGGTCCTTCTAGTTGTCAATCAGGAGTGTTGCGCAATTGAATTTTTTTTAAAAGTGGAGAAGGCAGTTCTTTTGTAAAATTCGCGAAAATTCTCCGCTATACCTTTAATTAGTAAGAAATTTTAAAGAGTAACTAAACCCCTGGTCAGAGCCTGACTCCACCCACTGCAATATTTGAAAAATGCAAGAAAAGTGGGCAGATCCCAAGGAGATTGAGGGGACGAACTAAGCGTGTGGTAAGATTGTAACAAGGGCGTGGTGAGCTTCAGTGCCGGCCTGAGCCTCTTGGGGGCCCTAAGCAGAATGTGTTTGGGGGCCCCCCTCCCACCACGCGGACACAAATGTCACGCTCTAATGTTATATTATAAATGAATAATAATTTAAATAATGAAAAAAATCTATACTTAAATAAAATACTTTATTCTTCAATGTGTCATGTCATATTAACAGGCTATGGAATGTTAACATTGGCCAACAAGAAAAACCTCATCTGCTGCATCATCAGCTGTGGAGACACTGACACTTGATGAAACATCAGGGGCGGGTGGAGTTGGTTGTGCTCCAAAGTACTTCAACAGTGTTCCTGAAAAAAATAGCATAGGATAAGTGCATAGTTGATCGAGCAGAATGAGTTTATTTTGCTTATTTTTCATTACTTACACAACAAGCAATAAATAAATAAATATAGGATAGCACTGTTACATCACTACCCACCATATAAATAAGATTGAAGTCCATTTTCATCACAGAAATCTCCCTACCCAACATGGTATTGGTATATATTCTCATAAAGTCCAATACCATCTCTTACCAAAGATCTTAGACAGAGAGCATGTGCTTTGCCTATGAAGCTGGAACGTTACCGATGTTGGAACGTTCACTTCAACACATACAGCAATGCTAGCTAGGGATGTGATGGATCACAAAACTCACGGTTCGGATCACATTATGGTTTTTGAGGCACAGATCTGATCATTTTTCGGATTAGCAGAATAAGGGGTTGGAAAAACTAATAAAAAAATGAAGAAATTACTTACAAACATTTATAAAAAGAACAAAGTTGCACATTAAGTAAGGGCTAAAATTAGCATTAGGAACAGAAATCAAATCACATGAATCATAACACTTTATTGTATGAATTAAATATAATTATTCTTTTTTAGAGCTACAGAAGTGATTTTCTCTTTGTCTTGGAAGGTTTGATTAACATTAATGACACAGACTTAAGTAGGTTAATTAAGGTTACTGTCTCTTTAAGAGAAGCACGGACCTGGTTTCTGCCTAATCTATACATAAACCGTCTAAAGACATAAACAACTGTTTTTATTGGAAAAGAGTACTGTGGAGATCATTTTGTTTGTATGTGCCCTGTCAAGAACAGAAAGATTTTATGTGTGCCCTACTAAGTGCACTTATACGCGGCGGGCTCACACAGACGGAAATACAGACGGCGGAGCATAAAAACGTTATGTTCTTTTCAGTGCTCTATTCCTCAAATATATGTTAATGGACTACAGTATGACAAAAAATAGCGGAACTCTCTCTAAAGTTTAAACATCAAGTGTTAGTGTTCTGATCTCTGAAGGGAGCTGGGCTGGACAATTTAAACCGCATGGGCTTGCAGAATACTGCTCACTTTAGCGCCTTTTTGCGGGATAAAATGTTTAAAATCACTTGAAATGTTAACTTTTGCAAGCCTTTGAAACACGTGCAAATGATAAACTTTCACTATTTAAGCGCATGCGAGCCGAACTGTGGGTCGATCACGGTCACGGATTAACGTCGATCTGTCACACCACTAACACAAATTAAACATACTGTATATAATCATGCAAACATACCTTTATCTTGCTCTTTTTTTCTCATCCTCGGTCCTTTTCTTTGTTCTCTTTTCGGCCCCAGAGGGATATATCCTTTTTTTTGACATGTCAAATGGCTCATCATTGTTTACAGTGAGTGACGACGTTGTGCACTTGCGCGCAGGTGGCGCAGGTGTCTATGTTGCGCCTGACTAAAACGCTAGCACTGCAGACACATAGTTGTCTGCAAATCAAAATTTTCTTGTCTTTAATTATTCATTTATAAATTCGTATTCATTCATTCATCCATTTATATTACCTGTTTAAGTTATTTAATTGTATAAAAAATAAAAATAAAAAAAACGATTGGGGCGGGGGCCCCCTGGTGGCCAGCGGGGCCCTAAGCAGCCGCTTGGTTCGCTTATGCCTCGGGCCGGCCCTGGTGAGCTTGAACCTGCTTACGTCACGAGTCATTTCTTGGACCCAACATCCAATAGGAAAATTCAACTGCAGTAGCCACCGTTCAACCTGAAGAGGGCAGCACTCAGACGTTTTTACACCATATATTGTAGTATTGAAACACTTTATATCCAAATGTCAAAAAACTTACTAAAATCAATGAACAGCACTAATAAAGCATGGTAACTAAAAAAGTTGGTTTAGGGTTTAGTTACTCTTTAAGTTAATCCAACTTTTTACTTTTTACATTATGTAGTTCTAAACTATATTTCTTACAACTAAACCAGATTAATCCTGAATGTCTTAATTTCCATGTCTGTGATATATTGCACAGATTTTGGAGTTCAATACAGAAACCTCAACCACTTTTCATTTGTCACAGCTCATTTATTCAATCGATTTGCTATTTAATGGACCTTCTAAGTTTTTAATGTCAACAGATGGGAGGACAGACACCCAAGCACTTATTGCGTTTATCTTACCCGAGTTAACTGAGCATCAAAATGAATCGTTCACAGGTGCTAAATGCACAACCTGCGTACTGTGGGGGTCAGGATGGAAAAAACACAGAACTTTTAAATATATAAGCTTAATAAATGTGTCTCAAGAAATAAATGTAAAACGTTTTCACTTTATTAATTATGTTTTTTTTTACCAATAATCAAAAAATGTCACCAAATACACTGCGCCTCCATACATTAACAATTGCATTTTAAAACTTTCATGCTATTTTATGCAGAAATCATTTATTGATAAGTTATTAATGCAAAAACAATTGCACATTGAAAATTAATATTTGGAGAGCAACAGGTCAAGGCCGTCTGGCACAATGAATTATAAATGAATTTAATTTTATTAAAACAACAACATAATAGTATGCACACATACATAAAGGTAATTTCAAATGACAAGGGCATGCTTTTTATTTTTTATCAACATATTAATATTTGATGTTTTATTCAGAAAGTCTATCCATTAGTCTGTCCACAGTTTATAAGTGTCTGCATCTTTCATTCAGATAACTGTTTAGATATTTGCATGACTTTTATTCAGAGGTGAGATTGACCTTTTCCAATCCATGGCTGCACATTGCAGGACAACCGATATGAAATGCCACAGAATCTGTGGATTTAAAAGAGCAACACCTGTGAAGTGAGATTAGAGGCTCATAAAAGGCTAAAATAGATATAACAAAATGCTTTTTTTGAAAGATTATGCTAACTAGGTCTTAAGTGCACTTTATGTAAATGTTGATATAATATACTATGTGTCTGGGTTCAGGGTCACAATCATGGTAAATGTCAACAGGCTTCGTTCCTTCATCCAATGTGCATTACCTCACCTGTAGGATGATGGAAAACTATGGAGGATAAAAGCATAAATGAATGCAGTAAATGCATAAATACATAATTTGCATCACGAAAGCACTTATATTACTTAACATTCACTTTTTAATTTTATTTAGGCATTTCTAGATTTATTTCAGCATTTTTTAAATTCATTTTTGTCATTTCTCATTTTCCACAAAATTATCTTCTTATCTTCTTCGCTGTTTAATTTAAGACAAATACTGCAATTTTATCACAAACCTTTTCATGTTTAACATATACAGTAAATAAATGCTGGATCTCTGTCTCTATCTAGTGTACACTCTGGGTAACAGCACTTAAAATCCCGCTTTGTTTTCAGAGGGAAACTTTAGTATTCAAGCGGAAACGGTGAGGGGCGTGTCTTATCTGTTCTGCTTTCCTATTGGCCCTAAACCAGGAAGCGATTTGGTCGCGTCAGTTTCCGCAGTTATTTGAAACCGTAAACATCTTGTCGTTTGTACAATGTCAAACCAGAGGTTTTAACAAACACTAATTAATAAACATCAATCTTCACATCACAAAGGTAAGATTTAGATTCTTATTTGTTAAAAAAATGTACATTTCATTTCAGCTGCATTTGTAGCGACTCTTTGTGACTCGCGATGTGTTATTTCAGATTATTTTATTAACATTCAAAGAGTGTGAAATATGATTATACATTAAAATGTTTTATTAACTACTCTTCACATATATGCATACTATTTTATATATTAGCGTAATGTTTACCATTTTATACGTACCATTTTGGTAAGACACAGTATGTCTTCGTATATGTAAATATAAGTTAGATCTGTAAGATGTTGATACAATAATTTAAAAAAATACTGTATTATACTTTAGTATTTACTGTAATGAATGTAGTAAAATTCCTAGATCCTATAATGTTTGAAACCTTACTATAGTAAATATTAAAGTATAGTATACTAAAGTATTCACTACAGTTTACCAATTTACTATAGTTAATATTACAGAATGTTAGAGTATAAATTAACAAAGTGTCATAATCTTTATAAGATACTATAGTTTACTATAGTAAATACTAAAATATACATTTACTACAGTTTATCAATTCCAAATAGTTAATACTACATAATACCATAGTAAGCCTCAACAAAGTGTAGTGATTACTTTAAAAACTACAGTATACTACACTTTTATTCAGTTTACTATTGTAACTATTAAAGTATACTACCGTATTTACTACAGTTCATCAGTTCACTATAGTAAATACTAGAGAATACTATAGTATACATGAACAAAGTGTAGTGATTACTATAATATACTAAAGTACAGTATACTACACTTAAATTCAATTTACTTTAGTAGATATTAAAGTATTCTACAGTATTTACTACAGCTTATTAATTCACTTACTATAGTTAATAGTACAGAATACTATAGTATACATAAACAAAGTGTAGTGATTACTATACTACAGTGCAGTATACTACACTTTAATTGAGTTTACTATAGTAAATATTAAAGTTTACTACAGTATTTACTAAAGTTAATCAGTTCACTATAGTTAATACTACAGAATACTATAGTATACATGAACAAAGTGTAGTTATTACTATAATATACTACAGTACAGTATACTACACTTTAATTCAGTTTACTATAGTAAATATTAAAGTATACTACAGTATTTACTGCAGTTCATCAGTTCACTATAGTTAATACTACAGAATACTATAGTATACATGAACAATGTGTAGTGATTACTATAATATACTACAGTACAATATACTACATTTAAACTCAATTTACTATAGTATATATTAAAGTATACTACAGTTTTTACTACAGCTTAGTAATTCACTATAGTAAATACTACAAAATACTGTAGTAAACATTAACAAAGTGTAGCAGTTACCATAATATACTACAGTATGCTTCAATTTACTACAGTTTACTATAGTAAAAATATGAAAGTATATTGTATACAACAGTATATTTAGTTTATCAATTCATTTTACTTAATACTACAGAATATAATAGTAAACATCAACAAAGTGTAGCAGCTACCATAATATACTACAGTATGCTGCAATTTACTACAGTTTACAATGGTAAATATAAAAGTATACTACAGTGTTTACTACAGCTTATCAATTCACTATAGTAAATACTACAAAATACTATAGTATATATATGAACAAAGTGTAGCAGGTACCATAATATACTACATTATGTTGCAATTTACTACAGTTACTTTGGTAAATATTAAAGTATACTACAGTATTTACTGCAGCTTATCAATTCACTATAGTAAATACTACGAAATAATACTATAGTATACATTAACATAGTGTAGTAGTCCTCATAATATACTATAGTAAACTGTAGTACATTGCAGCATACTATAGTAAATATTAAAGTATACTACAGTATTTACTACAGTTGATCAATTCACTATAGTTAATAGTACAGAATGTTATGATATAAATTAACAAAGTGTCATAATCATTACAAGATATTACAGTTTACTATAGTAAATATTAAAGTATAGTACATTATTAACTACAGTTTATCAGTTCACTATAGATAATACTATAGTATACAATACATTAACAAAGTGTAGCAGTTACCATAATATACTACAGTATGCCACAATTAACTACAGTTTACTATAGTAAATATTGAAGTATACTACAGTGTTTACTACAGTTAATCAATCCACTATAGTTAATACTACAAAATGCTATAGTATAAATCTACAAAGTGTTGTAATCATTATAATATACTATAGTATACCATAGTAAATCCTAAAGTGTACTACAGTATTGCATGCCACCGTGGCTTTCTGTAAATGCATTTGCATCCAAACATATTACATTCATTTTTATCGAATTTAATGTTTTCTTACAGGGCATTGAGCCAGAATGGAGCAGGTGAGTTGTTTTTATCTCTATCATCATTTGGCAATGTTTCCTATTGCACTTTTGGATAGCTGGTACAGTAATTCGACCTGTCCCCCCGTGTCCACCTGCTGTGGATAGATAGTGGTGGGTTTGCATGCAAAGTCGATCAAGACAGAACAGTAGAGACAGAGACTTTGATGGTTAATACGTGATAGCATGGATAGGAAAGCTTTAACTGCAGCGTTGCAGTCCAGGGACAGAACGTATGTGTTTTTGTGGACCTACGGACAGTTTCAGGTAGCGGATTTGAATGTTTACGCATTTGCAATGTATGATATATGTAATGATGACACGTGTTTTGCAGCAGGAACAGAGAGAATGGGAGGCTGTCAACAGGTTGTTACAGCATCATGGGTTCAAACCCGTGAGCTTTGCCGATCCAACCGAGAACAAGAACCTTGCAGGTAAGGTTGCGTTACATCTGTTTAATATGTTTTTGTTGCAGTTGTTGATATTGTTTGTGTGTTGTCTATAGAGTTGGTCCTGTTGGACCGCAAGTCGGCGGCAGACGTGCGGATGATGTTGAAGACCATGCTGTCCGATTCAGAGCGAAGACAAGGGTTGATTCAAGAATTGATTCAGTCCAACAGTCAACTGAAGTGAGTCAAGTAATATGAATTATATACAAATTAATGTGTGCATAAATATTTATGTGTGTGCATATGATATGTTAAAGGATTAGTCAATTTTCTTAAAAAAAATCCAGATAATTTACTCACCACCATGTCATCCAAAATGTTGATGTCTTTCTTTGTTCAGTCGAGAGGAAATTCTGTTTTTTCAGGAAAACATTCCAGGATTTTTCTAATTTTAATGGACTTTAATGGACCCCAACACTTAACACTTAACTCAACACTTAACAGTTTTTTTCAACAGAGTTTCAAAGGACTCTAAACGATCCCAAATGAGGCATAAGGGTCTTATCTAGTGAAACGATTGTCATCTTTGATAAGAAAAATTTAAAATATGCACCTTTAAGGTCGCGCTGGCGCTTTTCAGGATCGGAGATAGACGAGAAGTTGTGGTTTAAAAGTGCATATTTTTTCTTTTTCTTGTCAAAAATGACAATCGTTTCGCTTGATTAAAACCCTTTTGCCTCGTTTGGGATCGTTTGGAGTCCTTTTGAAAACTGTTTAGTGTTGAGTGTAGTGTTAAGTGTTGGGGTCCATTAAAGTCCATTAAAATGAGAAAAATCCTGGAATGTTTTCCTCAAAAACATAATTTCTTCTCGACTGAACAAAGAAAGACATCAACAGTTTGGATGACATGGTGGTGAGTAAATTATCTGGATTTTTTTTTTTAAGAAAATGGACTAATTAACATATCACTTCTGTCAGGCACACGCTCAATAATGTAAAGGCCTTTGTGTCAGGGATGCTGACCACCTGCTGTAATGTGATATAATGTGGGATGATGTTCATGAGATCAGATAGTTTGAAATCTTTCAAGCATGACGGATGTGTTATCTATACTCTTAGTCTTAACCAACATTCATTTCATAACACAAGTGGCCAATTTGCCCTTAGGTGCATTCTTATGGTTCCCAAAATACATGTTAGGGTCCCTGGGGTCATTAAAGGGATAGTTCACCCAAAAATGATAATTTTTTAAATCCTCATGTTGTTCTTTATTCTGTCGAACACAAAAGAAGATGGTAAACACACAGATGATGGTACCTATTGACATCCATAGTAGAAAAAACAAATACTATGGAAGTCAATGGGTGCCTTTTGGATACGTTAATGCAATAATCTTATTTATTCTGCCTTTTAAGTCCATAACTACTTAACTTTTAGTTTCTTGCATGTAAAAACAGGCTCTGTAAACTTAACAAAAGGTGTTATGGGTAATATTAGACAAAAAAGCATGGAATGATCCACACTTTGATGCGCACAGTTAAAAAAAGATTCTGAGCACATTTGTGGGACTGTAACATATTGTAAAATGAAACGATAATGTAGCATATTTTAGAGGATTAGTCCATTTTATTAAAAAAAATTCAGATAATTTACTCACCACCATGTCATCCAAAATGTTGATGTCTTGCATTGTTCAGTCGAGAAGAAATTATGTTTTTTGAGGAAAACATTCCAGGATTTTTCTCATCTTAATGGACTTTAATGGACCCCAAAACTTAACAGTTTTAATGCAGTTTAAAATTGCGGTTTTAAAGGACTCTAAACGATCCCAAACGAGGCATAAGGGTCTTATCTAGTGAAACGTTTGTCATTTTTGGCAAGAAAAAGAAAAAATATGCACTTTTAAACCACAACTTCTCGTCTTCCTCCGGCTGTGTGACGAGCCAGCGCGCTACCCTCTAGACGTGATGACGTATTACGTGAGGTTGGCAGATAGATAAAAAGTTGTGGTTTTTTCTAAGTTTTAGTAATAATGATACTAAAGAACCTGATTTGGTTTTAGATGGGATAAGCATATTTAACAAAAAGTGTAATAATAAACATATTCGACAAATTCTCCAGAGCAAAACGCATAATAGTCCTAGAGGTAAATTTTATTGGGCATCTTTTATTGAATTCATAGATTGGAAGAAGGCCTGGCTGTTACCTCATAAGTATTGCATCCCAAATAAGTCCAAAGAAATTCATTTTAAGATCTTGCATAAAATATATCCTGTGAATGATGTTGTGGCGAAATATATGGATGTTGACAACTCTTGCTCATTTTGTGGAAATGAAGAAGAAACACTGACCCATTTATTTTTTCATTGTGACACAACTCAACATTTTTGGAAAAATGTATATTCTCATTTAAGTAAACACCTTGATTCTTCCAAGTCCTTCCAGTTAAAAGAAATAATTTGCTACTATGAAGGCACATCTAATATTCCAATTGATTACATTGTAAATTTTTTTATTTTATTTGGAAAATATTTTATTCACAAACAAAAATTCTCTAAATCGCAGCTTAACTTTCCACATTTCCTAATCGAAATTGAAACTTTTCTAAAATCCCTTAAATTTGTTAAAAACAAGAAAAATGAAAGATTTTTGAAATATTATGATGACTTTTTTTGTATTACCACTGATTCATAATGTTTTCCTATGTTAGTTTATTTTTTATTTATTTATTTTATTTATTTATTTATTTTTATTGTACTAATTCATCTTTCTGTTATCGTGTTATTGTATTTTATTTGTGAAACTTTACATATATAATTTGTTAATTTTTCATTCCTGTAGAGGTTTATGTGTATTCTGTATGTTTCGTGCATTGTTAAATGTTTTAAAAGCATTAATAAAAAAAAAAAAAAAAAAAAAAAAAAAAAAAAAAGTTGTGGTTTTAAAGTGCATATTTTTAAGTTTTCTTGCCAAAAATGACAATCGATTCGCTACATAAGACCCTTATGCCTCGTTTGAGATCGTTTAGAGTCCTTTAAAACGGCAATTTTAAACTGCATTAAAACTGTTAAGTGTTGGGGTCCATTAAAGTCCATTAAAATGAGAAAAATCCTGGAATGTTTTCCTCAAAAACATAATTTCTTCTCGACTGAACAAAGAAAGACATCAACATTTTGGATGACATGGTGGTGAGAAAATTATCTGGATTGACTAATTCTTTAAGTATGGATAATGTATAGATAGTATGTGAATTGGAGTTTCCCAAACAGGAAGTGATGGATGTCGTGTGATTTCAAAACAGAGAGGAGGTCCAGCAGCATCAGGCGCAAGCCATCCGTCAATCTCAGAGGGCGACCGAGCTGGAGGGCATCCTGGATGGAGTGAAGGGCAAAGTTCAAGACCTCGAGGACTCGTACATTAATAAAGCTGCTCAACAGCACAGCCAGTTCACTCAGCTCCAACGGGAAAAGAAAGACGCTGAGGTATTTATGAATTATACTAAAAAAGTATGTAGTATGTCATACTAAAAAAAACACATATTTCTATATGTCCGCTTACATGTCCGTTTTTCTATTAAATTTGGTTTAAGTTATGCTATCAAAAAGGCGTGTGAGAAAATTATTTGTTTGTTTGTGATTGATACCGTGGCTTGACTTCACGATCACTACTGCGCACTCTCGTCATCTGTGCGTCACAAGATGTTATTTGCCATTTTTGGGATATTTTGGCTCAGCAAGGGAAATCTATGGAAACACGTCGTCCATCTTTTTTGCGGTCTGTAGTTGAGATCATAAAAATGTATCATATAAACATGTATCCATTAAAAGTATATCAACTCAGCACTAATCTGATTTGTTGTTATGTGTGTGCAAACACAGAGCCGATGTCACTCTCTGGAGCGAAAACTGTCGCAGGAGAAAGATGAAATATCTCAGCTGCAGAAGAAACTCCAGTACGCTGTGAGAGAAGAGGAAAGACGTGTGGCCCGACAGAACCAGGCCTTTCAACAGATCCACAGCAGATCAGCCCGACCCAACTGCACTGTAGACCAGCAGTGAGTGACACAGAGGATCATGGGATATGTGTCATTATGTCTATATAAGATTTGTTGGGCTTCCAAATTGTATCTGTGAAATCCAGGCTAAAGTCTCAAAATCTAATGATGATATTTGAAGCATCAATGTTTGATTTTACTCATTGATTAAAAATATGATTTTATCTAGAAACGGTTAATAAAAAAAATGTCATTAGCTTTTCATAGACTGGTTCACATATATATTATTTAATTCTTTCTTACAGGATTTTGGATGTCATTGACGTTTACGAATCCCAAATGCAACAGCTGCGAAATGAGTTTAAGTAAGTTTTGGAAACATAACGCCGTGCTGCTGATATACGACTGTATTTTTGCCTAAATACAACATCTTAACAGATATCAGAAATATAAATAAATAAATAAAAACATTAATGTCTTTTGATGTTCCGTTTTAAGCTTCCTAGACAGCACACGACTCCGGGGCCAGATCCGCACCGGAGCTGCCGACTTCGGTGCGTATCCGGTCCGGAGTCGTCTGAGTTTTATCCAAAGTGACTTACAGTGGATTCAAGCTATGCATTTTCTCAGTATGTGAGAATTGAACCCATTCGCTTTGCACAATGCTCCTAGCTACATAAACATATTAAAACCGTTGCATCTCATTTTGCAGATTGCCTAAAAGCAGCTCTGGAGACTCTTTAAATTCCCAGAAGAACAAGTCAAGACTGGAGAAAGACCCAACGGACACGTTGTCCAACTACAGGACCCTTTTGAAGGTTCGAGTTTGTCTTCATCGGCAGTGACATCTGCTGGTCTCTCTGTGTAACCGTGGCTTTGTTTTTAACGCAGTCGTACCAGGAGCAACTGAAGGAGACCAAAGCTCAGCGTGAAGAACTCAAAACTGAAATCCAGAAGCTGAAAGACGATCTGGAGTCTAGGTTAAGAACCATAAGAATTCAATAAGCACTTTTTATCTAAAATAAACCTTATAGTTCATAGTTATAGCCAGGGTTCCCACGGGTTCTTAAATCTTTGAACGTTTGTGAATCTGGGGAAAAAAATTCAAGGCTCTGGAAAGTTTTTGAAAATATACATAGATAGATACAGGCCATTGAAAGTGCTTGAATCTATTTTATGCTAGACGTTTTCTGGAAAAAATCCATATTTTTCCCTGTGTAGTGTAGGATAATATCATAAAAATTCTAGACGTTTTAAGCACACGTGCTAAACTGTTTACTTTAGATGCTTATATCTTCTGTATGCGAATGTTGATTCATACCAAAATGCTTTTTTTGCATAGTTGTGTTTGAGAAATGAAAACGTCTCGGGTTACGTATGTAACTGTTGTTCCCTGAGAAGGGAACGAGACGCTGCGTCTCCTTTGCCATACTTCCTGCGTCCCTGTAACGCCGTCTTTGGCAATATTTCAGATAGCGATATATTTCCTGGCCCCGCATCACCCTGTCTTTGTCGTTAAGCCTCACCATTGGTTGAATTAGATATACACATTCAGACGCACTTACCTCTGGAGGCGTCCCCAAAGTGTCACCGCAGTGACGCAGCGCGAGTTCCCTCGATTGGGAACTGTAACAATGTATCTTAAAAGGTAACACGATGTAACCTTGTTCTCACTTGAAATGTGTCCCCACATTTAGACCTTGAATTTGAAGGTATGGACCTGGAAAGTCCTTGAAAGGTCCTTGAATTTGAAGTTAACTAAGGTGTGGGAACCCTGGACTTTTTATTGTTTATTAACTCCTTCAGACCTGGACTTCAGGTATTTAATCAGTCTGCCTTATTTTGATTGGTTGATCAGCATTTTTTGGTGGGTTTGAACCACAAAATGTCCATTGCACACAGGGTCTGAAGGGTTAAAATGTGGAAAAAGAGGTTTCTGGGGTTTGGATCACCAAGTTTTAAGGTGAACTGTCCCTTTGTGTTTCAGACCCACTGTAAAAGAGTTAAAGACCTGCAAACAACAGCTGAGACGAATGGATCGGATTATCCAACAGAGTGGCGTCAAGTAAGACAAACCCTGAAAAACAGCACATGATGTGTCCATCTGAGATAGTTCACCCAAAAATGAACCATTTACTCACCCTCAAGTTGTTCCAAACCTGTATACACAAATTAAGATATTTTTAAACATATTGGGGCGGTTTCCCGGACAGGGATTAGACTAGTCCTAGACTTAAACACTTTTAAGAGCTCTCCAAACTGAAAATAACTTGCACTGACATATCTTAAAATACATCAGTGCCCTTTGTTTTACCTCAAAATGCACACAGGTAATGTTTTTAGTAAGGCATGTTTGTTAAAACTAGTTATATTTCCTAATTAAACTAAGGCCTAGTCCTGGATTGAGCTAATCCTGGTCCGGGAAACCGCCCCATTATTAACCAAACAGATCTGGGGCACCATTCACTTCCATAGGATTATATTGTTCCTACACTGCAAAAAAAAACGATTTTCAAGAAAAAAAATCTTCGTATTTTTGTGTTTTTTCTCAGTAAAAATATCTAAAATTTCTTAAATTAAGATGCATTTTTTTGATTAGCAAAATGACCCAAGAAAATAAGTCTAGTTTATAGACAAAAAATAAAATTGAAGTAGTTTTGTGCATTAAACAAGCAAAAAAATTCTGCCAATGGGGTAAGCAAATTTTTCTTGAATTTAGTGTTTAAGAAAAATGTTAACAATTTTTTTGCTTACCCCATTGTCAGATTTTTTTGCTTGTTTAATGCACAAAATCACTTAAATTTGATATTTTTGGTCAAAAAACTAGACTTATTTTCTTGGGCCGTTTTGCTCATCAAGAAAAAGCATCTTATTTAAAAAAAAAAAAAAAGATATTTTTACTGAAAACAAGACAAAAATACTAAGAATTTTTTTCTTGAAAATAATTTAAAGTCAATGGTGCCCCAGATCTGTTTGGTTATTAACATTCTTTAAATTATCTTCCTTTGTGTTCAGCGTGTTTGAAACAACTTCAGGGTGAATAAATGATTTAATTTTTCTGTGAACTATCTTAGGTTGTGTTTTAAATACAGTATGGTTGCATCTCATGCATCCACACTTCTGTTTAACAGGTCATCTGTGAAAACACAGGACTCGATAGAGACACTAAACACCGAAAACACCGGCATCCAGCACCTGGACGCCTCTATTTGCAGGAGATACCTTACGGTGCGTACAGATGCACTGCATTATGGGTAAAGCCCTGATCTTGTTTTGATAGTTTTAGTGACGTCTTTCATCTATGTCGTTGTTTCTGGCTTTTTAAGGAGGTCTGTAAGGAACTAAAAGTCGATGTCAGTAATCTCATTTCGGAGGTGAAAGATCGATGCAAACAGGCCGAATCTGCGGAGAGACTGGAAAAGGTAAATTTAATCGTTTAGCCTTTGCTATAAAAAGTAGTCTGATATCATGAGCATATATATCTGGCAGATCCTACGTGACATCACAGCAATCCTGACCAATCCCAGGGCACCTCTGGGTTTGCTAAGACAACAGGGGGAGGTTGAACTGGTTGTTCCCACTTTAAATGTTTGGAGCCAACAACTAAACGCTTTATCTGTAAGTATAATGCATTTGGTGACTGCTAAATGAATCATTTTTCCAAAACATAAATGCTTGCATTTACATCCATCAGGAAGTCCATCGTTCACTTGGCAGGCTGCAGAAGAGGTTGTTGCCATGGCAGCCAGAAGGCGGCACCACCGCATCTTCAGATAGCGTCCGGGTGGAAGATTTGATGCTTATCGTCGACACGCTACTCGATGAAACGGCATCAGACGACAAGGTACATCTGCACATTATTGTTCCAAAAAATATGATCAATTACGTGTGTTATCTTGCTCTTAAAGAAAGACATTAGCTGATGATATTCATGGTGTCTCGCAGGTGCTGCGGAGTCCTACCAGACACACGCTGGAATCGATGGTCGCTCATTTTCAGCAGCTTTTCGATGCCCCCACCCTGACAGGAATTTATCCTCGGATGAATGAGGTCTACAGCAAACTGGGAGAGATGAACAACGCCATGAGGAACCTTCGAGATGTGCTGAACTTGGGTATGAATTGGGGATGCATCAATATATTGGCGTCTAGCTACCGATTTTCTCACTCACATCGGACATTGGCCAGCAATTAAAAGTCAATATTATTGAAGATTTTACATTTGATACTTTCTTTTGCATTTCAACAGTTTTATCTTCTTTTTACCCTAAACAATCTTAAGAGGAAAAACCTTAGACTGTTGATACAGCGGGGAAAATAAGTATTTGACAGATCAGCATTTTTATCAGTAAGGGGACTTCTAAGGGGGGCTATTGACACAATTTCCACCAGATGTAGCCATCAAGCCAAATATTGAGTTCATACAAAGAAATCAAAACATTTAAGTATACAAGTTTAGTCATAATAAATAAAGTGAAATGACACAGGGAATAAGTATTGAACACACTTTATTTAATACTGTGTAGAAAAGCCTTTGTTGGTGATTACAGCTTCTAGACACCTCTTGTATTTCACTTTATTTATTATGACTCAACTTGTATACCTAAATGTTCTGATTTCTTTGTATGAATTCAATATTTGGTTTGATGGCTACATCTGGTGGAAATTTTGTGTCAATAGCCTCCTTAGAAATCCCCTTACTGATAAAAATGCTGATGTGTCAATAACTTATTTTCCCCGCTGTGCTTACAGTAAATAACTATTAACGCCATAAAATGAAAAGCGCAAGTAAAAACATTTGCAACACTTAAAATAAATAAAATGTGACTTCATGCTAAATAAACACAATCTTATCCTTTGCTAGATGACAGAGCACCACCTAGCGAGGTTGTCAACAAAGTCGCTGCTGTTGTGTCTCAGACTAATAATGACACGGGTCAGGAACTTTACAACCTTTTGGAAACCACTGATATAGAAAGGTGAGTAAATGTCTGATATAAAACTTTATTCGATTTCATTTCAGTGATTGCTATGATTCTTCCAAACTAGTGTTAGATGCTCTAACATTGGCACATATTATGCAAAATCCACTTTTACAAGGTGTTCAGACATAAATGTGTGTTGGCACCACCAAGCGGCCATCTTGGTATTCCCTACCGTATTCACATACGGTACTTAAAGCATGATTGAGCACGTTTGTGATTAATAATCCATTAATATTAATAATCTGTCCACTGATCTGATAGTGTAATGAAGATGATTGTATAGTAACTCACTGTTTAAAAAGTAAAATATACAACTTTAAATAAATAACTGTGTACATGCTTATGACGTTTGCATTGTAATAATAAACAGTGAGACTTCAGATATAAAAATGGAGAGTGATAAAGTAGTGTTTATTCATTAAAATCTCATAACTCCTGTTCATTTAATAGAATGTTTGGGCATACCAATATGGCGGCGCAGTGGCTTCACAATTGTGACGTCATGCCCAATCCAGTCATTTATATAAATCAGTGGTTGGCACTCTGTGACCACAACAACGCTACAATGAAGAAAATAATTTAATCCCCATTAAATCAGCGCGTTCTCATTAGACATGCTGCTTTGATTCTCTTGTTAATGTGATGTCACACAAACAAAGCCCCGCCTATAGCCACTGGCTGACTGGTTAAATTTACCCAAAAGCTTTGCTAAATGTGTTTTTGTTAGCGCATTATAGCACTAATGTGGCTAAAGATACTATTGTAACAGACTGGGAATCAGATCTATTTTTCACTAGGAGCTGTAGCATTTAACTCCATCCCGCCAGCATTTAAAAAAAGTTTAATGCCTTCTACAAAATGTTCTTCTTTAAATATATAAACATACTATATATCAAATTAAAGAACAGACCCTCTGCTTTAAAAAAAAAAACATTTCATCCTATCTTCATTTGTTCTCGTTTTATCACCTCTCAAATACACTGCAAAAAATTATTTTCAAGAAAAAAATTCTTAGTATTTTTGTCTTGTTTTCAGTAAAAATATCTAAAAATTCTTAATTGTATATGCTTTTTCTTCATGAAGAAAACGACCCAAGAAAATAAGTCTAGTTTTTAGACCAAAAATATAAAATTTAAGTGATTTTGTGCATAAAATAAGCAAAAAAATCTTGAAAATTTGCTTACCCCATTGGCAGATTTGTTTGTTTGTTTTATGCACAAATTCACTTAAAATGTATATTTTTGGTCTAAAAACTAGACTTATTTTCTAAGGTCGTTTTGCTCATCAAGAAAAATCATCTTGATTTAAGAATTCTTACATATTTTTACAGAAAACAAGACAAAAATACTAAGATTTTTTTTTCTTGAAAATCATTTTTTGGAGTGTATGGATATGTTTCTTAAAAAATACAGAATTTTGAGCAAAAAGCTGAGATGATTTGATTTTTGTGAAGGACACACAAGAGTTTGAACTGTTTGACCTAAGGGGTTGCTTACGGGTTTTAAGTTGGGTAAGAGCACCACCTAGTGGATAATAGCCAAAATACAGATTGCCATAAAAACTCGCCATTGGGACACTGCAAAAAATGACTTTCTTACTTAGTATTTTTGTCTTGTTTTAAGTAGAAATATCAAAAAATTCTTAAAGTAAGATAAGAAATTAAGAAATATATAAGTTAAGTTAATTTATGTTTTAAACAAGCAACAAATATATGCCAATGTGGTGAGAAAAAAAATTGTGAAATAAGTTTACTTTTAGTTTATCTATCTCACCCCATTGCCAAATATTTTTGCTTCTTTAAAGCACAAATTCACTTAAATTGTATATTTTTTCTCTAAAACTAGACTTATTTTCTTGGGTCGTTGTTCATCAAGAAAAAGCATCTAAATTTAAGAATTTCTAGATATTTCTACTGAAAACAAGACAAAAATACTGAGTAAGAAAGTCATTTTTTGCAGTGCAGGGAAGCGTTTTCTTTTAATCGATGAGTTAACTCCTCAATGGCGGGGAAAGAGTTAACGGTACACACATGAAAACAACACTTTTTTTTTTTAAATAAGAAATGATCTGTGGGGTACTTTGAGCTGAAACTTTACAGACACATTCAAATAAAAGTACAGTATTTTTATAGCAACATATCAGTTTATTGTGTTGTTTTGCAGCATCATCATAAAGTTAAAAGAACATGAAGAATTTTTCCCAGCGTTTCATTCATTCATACTTGAGCTTCTGCAAACTTTGGGTAGGGCCAAACATTTCATTCACATTTCATTAAGAAACACTGTGTAAATCATAGCTAACCAAACTACAAGTTTACACAAGTGCTTTTTTAACTGTTTGTAGATGAACGTGAAACAAAATTACAAATAAATCCTATTTTCTCTCTTTCAGATGTCCAGTCTCTAGACGATGTTTTACCAACCGTACGCTCGCTCAAGTCGAACTGTCGTGTGATAAAAGGCTGATGGTTTAAAGCACCGTGTGGTTTCAGACCTGCTTAATTTTGTGTGTTTAGGCAATACTGCAAGTGTTCATATTTTATAAATAAACTGCATTACTGCGCACCTTTTCTGAATCAAATCGCATCAACGGTCACAAGAAACCTTTAACAAAGATTTCCGTAACATCACAACCAGTTAAATCTCTCTTACGTTTAAGTGACGAAAAACAGTACAGTTCATTTTCAGGACAATGTGCAAAAACGTCAGTCGCCTTCCTCTGAAGCTTTGGAGTGTCCCTGAAGTTTCTCCATGATCAGACTGTTGAAAGGCGCGTTAGTGATGAGCGTCAACACAAACGTCGGCGGCCCCTTTAAGACGTGACGGATGAGCGTGCATGACGCCAGGTCCTCGATGTGAAAGCCGCCGGCGTGGCGGTGAACGTCGTCCTGTAGAATAGAGTCCTGTGTTTGATCGCCAAAAAACTGAAAATAATGGAGAGAAAGAAGTTCAATGACCTTTCAAATACGACTCAAATACTGATGTTTCGACAGAGCCGAAGGTACTTACAGCTTTCCCAGACATGGGATTGATGAAATCTGCCCAGTATCCTCCTCGCCACAACGTGAAACAGATTTCTTTAGCGCCACTCACAAACTGCAATGAAAAGTCAAAGATATTGCATATATACAGTACAGTGCAAAAAAAGATTTAAGAAAAAAAAATTCTTAGTATTTTTGTCTTATTTTCAGTAAAAATATCTAAAAATCTGCCGGTGGGTAAACAAAGAAATCTTGAACATTTTTCTTAAACACTAAATTCAAGAAAAATTTGCTTACCCCATTGGCAGTTTTTTTGCTTGTTTCATGCACAAAAATCACTTAAATTTTATATTTTTGGTCTAAAATGCAAGAAAAAGCATCTTAATGTAAGAATTTTTAGATAATTTTACTGAAAACAAAAAAAAATACTAAGAATTTTTTCTTGAAAATCTTTTTTTGCAGTGTCAATATTGCCTACCCTGCAAAAAATGACTTTCAAGAAAAATTTTATTTAGTATTTTTGTCTTGTTTTCAGTAAAATTATTTTAAAAATTCTTAAATAAAGATGCTTTTTCTTGAAGGGCAAAACGACCCAAGAAAATAAGTCTAGTTTTTAGACCAAAAATATCAAATTTAAGTGATTTTGTACATAAAACAAGCAAAAAAATCTTAAACATTTTTCTTAAACACTAAATTCAGGAAAAAATCTAGAAAAATTTGCTTACACCACTGGCAATTTTTTTTGCTTGTTTTATGCACAAAATCACTTAAATTTGACATTTTTTGTCTAAATTGCAAGAAAAAGCATCTTATTTAAGAATTTTTAGATAATTTTACTGAAAAAATAAAAATAATTTTTTTTTCTTGAAAATTTTTTTTTTTGCGGTGTCGATATTGCCTACCCTGCAAAAATGGCTTTCAAGAAAAAAATTACTTAGTATTTTTGTCTTGTTTGCAGTAAAATTATTTTAAAAATTCTTAGATTAAGATGCTTTTTGATGAGCAAAATGACCCAAGAAAATAAGTCTAGTTTTTAGACCCAAAATATCAAATTTAAGTGATTTTGTGCATAAAACAAGCAAAAAAATCTTAAAATTTTTTCTTAACACTAAATTCAAGAAAAGTTCAAGAAAAATTAGCTTACACCACTGGCAATTTTTTTGCTTGTTTTATGCACAAAATGACTGGAATTTGACATTTTTAGTGTAAATTGCAAGAAAAAGCATCTTAATTTAAGAATTTTTAGATAATTTTATTGAAAAAAAAAATACTAAGAATATTTTTTCTTGAAATTTTTTTTGCGGTGTCGATATTGCCTACCCTCCAAAAATGGCTTTCAAGAAAAAATTCACTTAGTATTTTTGTCTTGTTTTCAGTAAAATTATTTTATAAATTCTTAAATTAAGATGCTTTTTCTTGATGAGCAAAACAACCCAAGAAAATAAGTCGATTTTTTTTTATACCAAAAATATCAAATGTAAGTGATTTTGTGCATAAAACAAACAAAAAAAATCTGCCAATGGGGTAAGCAACAAATCTTGAACATTTTTCTTAAGCACTTAATTCAAGTAAAATTCAAGAAAAATTAGCTTACACCACTGGCCAATTTTTTTGCTTGTTTTATGCACAAATTCACTTAAATTTGATATTTTTGGTCTAAATTGCAAGAAAAAGCATCTTAATTTAAGATTTTTAAAAATAAATTTACTGAAAACAAGACAAAAATACTATGATTTTTTTTCTTGAAAATAATTTTTTGCAGTTGATGCACAAAATCAATTAAATGTGACATTTTTGGTCTAAATTGCAAGAAAAAGCATCTTAATTTAAGATTTTTTAAAATAATTTTACTGAAAACAAGACAAAAATACTATGATTTTTTTTCTTGAAAATAATTTTTTGCAGTTGATGCACAAAATCAATTAAATTTGACATTTTTGGTCTAAATTGCAAGAAAAAGCATCTTAATTTAAGATTTTTTAAAATAATTTTACTGAAAACAAGACAAAAATACTACGATTTTTTTCTTGAAAACCACTGTTTTTCTTGATGAGCAAAACGACGCAAGTTTTTAGACCAAAAATGACCAAAGATGTCAAATTTAAATGATTTTGTGCATCAACTGCAAAAAATTGCATCAACTACAACTGATTTTTTTGCAGTTGATGCACAAAATCAATTAAATTTGTCATTTTTGGTCTAAAAACTAGAATTATTTTCTTGCGTCGTTTTGCTCATCAAGAAAAACAGTCATTTTTTGCAGTGTAGTGCGCAACTCCCCTAAAGGGCCTTTAAAGGGTCGTACTCACATTGTCTAACAGTTGTTCCTGCGTTCTCTCCGCATCCTCCACATCCGTCTTCGCATTCTTCTGTGTTACCGTGACAACAGTGATGGGACTCATCGGTAGCGTCGGGAAAAACAGCTCTAACTCTGTCAAAGTAAAACAAAGATGGTTATTAAAGCAACAATTTAAAGTATACATAACCCTTCCTGTCAAAACCCAGCTGATGTCATTTTTTGTGATGTAATGAGAAAATATAACCTTGATATCTTTAATATTGACTAAGTAAGCTGAGCTCATGCCAAAGATTGAAATCAATCTCAAAACTAGATAATGAGATTTTAAACTGGATTTTACACACAGGGTGACATTTTTAATACGACTTGAAGCGTTAAATCAAGTTCACCTTTCTTGAGAAGCTCCGGACAGGAACGCATTGAAAATTCTACATCTGATCGACTAAAATAGTGTTCGGCTTTACCGACCGTCTGTGCCTTTAGTGAAACTTCTTTACCCTGCGTATCATAAATAAACAATTCAACTCTGTTAGTCAGTACAATAAAATACAAAACAAATTCACTTTTATTTTCAGACTGATCTTAATATACCTGATATTCATGAACAAACTGAGCAAGTATAAATTCGTGTCTCTCTGTGCTGGATGGCGCTGACAAGACATCGGGTAAAGTCCGGTGGACCGGCCCTTTAAACTGTAACCCCGTACCCTTGAGATGACAGTCGAAACCTACGTTGCCTGGCAGCTGGAAGCGCTGATCTTGAGGTCCAAATGGACCCATCGTCTCATCCGGCCATACTGTTCTAGGACCTGCTGGAATTTTATCAAAGTTTTGTTTTACCCCAGAAGATCATTTATAATAGTAATATATCATTGCAACCATTATATTAGCATTTAAACCATTTAACCCCTTAAGTGGTGCTGTCCTGTGAAAGGGACACCTGAGTTTACTTCAATATTTTGCATGTAAATTTTATCTATCACGACAAACTATGTATCATTGGAAAGCTCTTAAGTGTGTAGTTTTCATTTTTTATCACCATTTGGGGAAAATTATGACATAGTGAGAGTCAGTTTCTAAAATGTCTAGGGGCCACAGGTAGGCCAAATTTGTTTTTACATATTTATAACATTAACACCCTACTCTAAACCTAAAAAATCAGGACAAACTATATATCACTAGAAAGCTCTCAGAATGTAGTTTTCATATTTTAAAACCTTTTTGCATTAATAGTAATGCTGTAACAGTAATTTATTAATTTGTGACAAGAGTATGCAGCAAACCGCTGACACCTAGAGGCTGTTGTTGGTAAAACCACTAAAACAGTGACACAAACCACATTTTTGTGATTTTAACTTGAAATTAAAATCACAACTACTTGAGACTTATGGCTTCATGTTTGCATTATTACTTTTGTGAAATATTTACATGTTTTTGTGATTATTTTTATTTCTTAAAATAAATTTAAACTGTGAAAAACCCTAGTGTCCTATATTACACTGCAAAAAATTATTTTCAAGAATACATTTTCTTAGTATTTTTGTCTTGTTTTCAGTCAAAATTAGGGATGTTCACATTGACCGTTAACCGAAGGTAAGAATTTATGACCGATTAACATTATCAGTTAAAAGAAAAAAATATTTGTTAACGCACGGTGCGTGTCGTCATGCGCCGACAGACATTTCTCCACTTTTCTATCTTTTATTATCTTTAAGTTTGCACGTTCAAATGAAATAAATTTGTTTTACCGGGTCACAGACAACCATCAACTGTATTTTTACTCAATGACAATTTAATATTAAAATCTTATAAGTTAACGGTTAATGTTCGGTTCATAAGTTGCGGTTGTCGGTCGGGAAAATTAACTGATATGAACATCCCTAGTAAAAATATCTAAAACTTTTCTTGAAATGAAAAACGACCCCAAAAAATAAGTCTAGTTTTTAGACCAAAAATATCAAATTTAAGTGATTTTGTGCATAAAACAAGCAAAAAAATCTGCCAATGGGGTAAGCAAATTTTTCTTGAATGTAGTGTTTAAGAAAAATGTTCAAGTTTTTTTTGCTTACCCCATTGGCAGATTTTTTGCTTGTTTTATGCACAAAATCACTTAAATTTGATATTTTTGGTCTAAAAACTAGACTTATTTTCTTGGGTCGTTTTGCTCAACAAGGAAAGGCGTCTTAACTTAAGAATTTGTAAATATTTTTACTGAAAACAAGACAAAAATACTAAGAATTATATTAATTTAAAGGTGTATATCACATTTCCACCCCCCACACTCAAAGGGATTTGCCCCACATAAGGGGTTAAACTGTAAAACACTTATAAGACCTTTATAATAACCCATAGGTTGCATACCCGAGTCTTGAGATGGTATAGCTATATACGGCTCATCTGATCCGGCGGCTGAAAATGCTCGAACTGTTGATGCTCTCTGAATGAGCTCTTGAACAACAGATGACCGGCTTACCTGTCTGACCCTCCTGCAGAGCACCTGTAGAGTTAAAAAAGACATAGACACCGGGTCACAACTGTACTACATACATATAAATATATATATGTATGGCAATGAGCTATCAATTTATAACTTACACATGCCATATTGGTGATGACAGTCCTGCTTTACTTAACCTGTAAAAATACAAACACAAATACATATTTAGTTATGTGAACAATGTATAGATTTTAAATACTTGGAATTAATACAGCACGTGTACAGACAGTAATTCATTTACAATGAACGTCTATATACTGAATGTCTTCCCACATAATGTTACATATATTAAAATATGTGCTTTAAATAATATCAGAAAGCTTTAATGTGTATTTTTAAGTACAGAATTTACAGACATTTGACTTTCTACACATTTATGTTGCTTCAAACTGAACGTTACATAATTTACCAAATAAGCCGATAACAACACTTAAATGTAAATAACAGACTGTTTACAAACACTCATGGCAAAGAAACAATGTTTTTTAGTTATAGCACAAACAAAAACAGCTAATGTAAACAACCACACAGTCTGCTGCTGCTGTTGTTGAGATCTGATCACTTTACTCGCAATAAAAGCACATCTAACACGTGACTTTAGCGTCAAACGGTCACTCAAGCGTTCATCTGGAATTATACGTTTATAACACAAGTTATGTCACGATATGTAGTTATTTGTACAGTTTATAAAACGTATAGCACAGCATGTACTCGCCCTGTCCGCTCACCAGTCTGTTGATCACGTCCACACGCTGAGGCATGTGACCAGTGACGTCATAACGGAGCGCCGTCAAGGACAAAATACTTTTATTTTAGTGCGATTAACTCGTTTATTGTTCTTGGGACATTTTTCATAAAAATAAATTCGTGTAAACTATTCCAAAATGTGTAATATTTCAAAATATTTAAAAAAATGAACGAAGAAAAAATGTGCTTTAAAATTATTTTATTTCGTAGAGAACCTTAATCTTACAGAAAACCCCCGTGTCTTTCTTTTTTTGTTATTTTTTTTCCTTATGTCTCTTATCATTTTATTTTTTTTTTATTTTTTTTTTACTATGCTTGTCTGTTATGTAAGAAATCGTCTGTTGTTTACAGGACTTTTATGGTTGTCAAGTTGACTTTTCTAAAAAAAGTTTCCGAGAGAAACAAAAATAAATATTTTATTTTAGTTAATTTTCATTTTTGTTAAATATTTGTTTAATACAATATGTGTTTAAAACTATATTTTTTATGTAAGTGATTATTGTCTTGTTTAGGAAATATCATTTTACGTAATACCTCATTTTGTTCTTCACGTAAATATATGTTTTTTTTTTTTTTTTACATTCTGTAACAGTGTTATTTTATCACATGGCATCATATTTGTATCATTTTTTTCCGAAATAAAATTGTCTACATGGGTAAAAAACTACAATACAGAACAGAATTAAATTTGATCTCTTTGATCAATACAAAATATAATAGTTTTTAAATTTTTTATGGAAGATTTTTAATACATTATGAACGTTTTTAATGCTCTATGAAAGTTTATTTAAATATTTAATATAAATCTAATGCTATGATTTTCCTCTTTGCGTGACTAAATCGGTCTAATTTTGTTTTATTGATATCGTATCCCATTTGAGAAATGTTTAGTAGTAAGAATAAGCTTCGTTGACAAGGAATAAAATACAAAATTTCCTCACCTTAATTTCAGTCAGTGTGCCGCTATGAAATCGTGCGGGTCGATTGCGTCACGATGACTTTGCGCATGCGTTAACAGATAATATCCAGCAGGTGTCAGCAGAAGCCAAACAGTTATATTCTGTACCTGTTCCAGTATATAACTGAATAGAAAGATATACGAAACAAAAACCTAAACAGGAAACAACATTAAAGACAAAAAAGTTAAACGGATGCAATGAAAACTGTATTGGTCTTAATGGAAAACATAATGGTCTCATTATATCTACCTGTAATGTGTTGGGTTCTATTGGTGGGATGTTATCTGGTGGATGGGAACTAATAAAGCACCATTAAATCCTAATGGAATAACCACATAAAGGACTTTTGTAATGGTGTTTGTAATGGAAACATTTTAGTGTTTTTTGTAAACATGAGGATAATGTAGCTGAATGTTAGACAAAGTGAAAATGTCATCAGGGCGTAAAAGGCTGTTTGACTCCTCGAGGAGGACCGGGTG